>NW_026728861.1:600000-795000 GCF_030272615.1 Cryptomeria japonica
CTTTGTCAACATGTAGCCATCACATGGAATATCATAGGACCTTCGATTCTTTTTAGAAATGTAAAATGGATACTTAGCTATCTAGAACTAAGGTTTGAAGGAGTGAATCATCATGCAACTCGTCAAAATAACACATTTAGTGCTTAAGTCCAGAAAATAACTTTTTAAAGATTCGAAAAACTTAATCTAAAAGTACCTTATAGTTAAATAAAATAATATGATTTGTAATTAGTATAATATCATATTTCTATGTAAAATATAGCTTATATGCAACTTAAATGAACAAATACCTATTAGTAATCATAAATATGTGTTATCTCTAACTTTTTTATCCAACACTAAAGAATCAATAGTTGTACACAAAAAAATGGTTGTTGTTATAAAAATAACATATTATTATGTAAAATACAACTTATATTGAACACAAAGGGACCAATTGTTGAACACTAAAACCTTTGGACAATCCCTCACATTTCATGAAAAAAATAAAGTATTTATTGTGTTCACCTTTTATATTTGTGATAAGACAAATTATTAGTATGAAATACAATGCATATACATTGCCACCCCAATAGTTGTACACATAAGAATAATATTTGTTTAAGCTAGCATCGTATTTTATAAATGACAAACTTAGGATAGAGATGACATTTTATTTGAAACAAAAACATTTATTTTGTTGTGAACGAATCATTTATGTCTTTTTTATATAACATATATAGGTTCTCTTATGTTCAAGTATTGGTCCATTTTCACCAACATTTAGTAATATAGTATAAATATGTGGCAAAACTGAACATTATAAGAACAAATAAATGTACAATTATTAGATCTTGCACAACTACAACAATTGCACGGGAGGTACTATTTCAGAATATGGTTGTGATTATTATTATTATGATGTAAGTTCTATGCTTCCTCAAAATTAGCTATTGGAAAACCCTAAAAAAAAAAGGCGAAGAAATATGACCCACTCAGTCATAAACCCTAAACCCTAAATTTTCCAGATTTCTGGCCTACTAGGTGATGCGTGCACGAAATGTTTCATATCTCTGGTATGTTCAATCGCGCATTTTCCCTTCATCCTTTTCATCCCCAATTTTTGAGGGTTCTAAAATAATTTAATATATATTTCAAATGCAACTATAAATTTTAAAAATAAAAATAAAAAATAAGATAATGAATACTAGTTACATGTAAAAGTAAAATAAATTTTCAAATGAAAATAACATAAAAATTTTCATTTGTTTTATGTCTTGTTGTCATTCCTACCCTACCCCTTTTTTAGCATTATATATACATTTGACTATTCACTTAGTACATGGTTTTAAGATATTCATATATATATTCATTTTCTTCCTTTCTTTTTTCTCCTTTCTTTTCATTTATTTTATGTCTTGTTGTTATTCCCCTACCCTAGCCCCTTTTCTAGTATTAATCTATATGATCCATATTATAATTCTCTCAACATCCCAATGATGGATCAACTAGTGTGATCTATAACTTTGATACAAAAATACATAATGGGTCTCCTAGTGTGATCTATAAATTAGATACACAGCTGAATCCAAAACAATTATATGAGAATTTAATATAATATAAAAAATTATATGAGAATTTCATGGAATATGGAAAACTCTTCTCTTCTATAGTTTCATTACACCACATACAATCTAAAGTCATTTTTTGTTTAAACTTGTATGAATGCAATGTAGAAAATAACAACCCTAGAAGAAAATTTTCGCAGCGTTAGTGTATGAGTAATAGAGAACAAGTAGGTTGGTGAAGATAACAAGAAATCAAGAAGTTGGCAAGCATATAATAGGGAAAATGATTTGGATTTAAATAGAAAAACCTATGCATGGATTTCCAAATTACATTCCAATGAAAGAAAGGGAAAGGGAAATGTTAATCTATGTCTTTCAAGACAGGCATTCTAGGATTGGAGGAAGTAATAGATGAGAATCCATATGATGATTCTAGCAGATCTTAATCTTTAATTTTTAGAACTCTTGATTATTGTTCTCTATAATAAAAGATTGTTGATCACCTATAAATATAAAAGAACGAATATTAAATCATACTTTGTTTTTCAATTAAATTTCTTCTTAACTAAGAAACTTGCATATAAAAGATATAACCAAATTTTTTGTGAGATTAAAAACAAAATAACCATTAAAAACATAATTTAAATTAGATAAAGAACATTAACAACCACTTTACATTAATGTCAAACACTAGCACCCAACTATTGCTAGTGTCTAGGGTCTCAAATATAATTACTAAACACCCACCATATATTGGTTATTCTTAAACTACATTTAACGTAATGATCAAAGGTAAAATCTGACCCTAAATGGTAGAAATGGGCAGTGGTCTCCATCATTAAAGTAAGATCCTACTTTCGTAAAATGACCAACGTTTTATGGACTACAGAAAATATGCTGGGCACTTGGCGTATATGGCCTGTAAATTTGAAGAAAAGGAGTTGCTTGTCCACATCAATCATACTTTTCAGGATGCCAGATGTTCACCAGTCCTTACGAGATATTCACCTACCCCATGTCATAAGCAGTAAATTAGATCTGCCGTAGAAAACTGGTTTGATAGGACTTCTATAAATTGGAGTGGAGCAGAAACCTCGGATTAAACAAGATATTATCCTCGCCCAGTAGGATATAGCATCATCTCTCTCCTTCAAAAGTCCTTACCAGATATTCACCTAACCCATTCCATAAGCAGTGAATTAGGTCTCAACGTTTTTAACGACGTAGAAAACTGGTTTCTGCCATAGACTAGTTTGGTATCTCCATGTCTGGAGTGGAGGAAAAAGCTGGGAGTAAAGAAGAGAAGAGAAGAGAAGGATAACATTAGAGCCAAAACATTACTATTTACATCTAATATATAATACTTTTAAAAATACGAATCCTTGTGAAAAAGTGAAATTAATTGTATATGTGATTTTTAATTGAAAAGAGAATAACATACAAAATAAGTTATATTTAAAATAATTTTCTTGTCAATTCCAGTAATCTATTGATCTATTTTTGTTTCCTTTTCTTTAAAGAATGTAGTTTTACTATCATTTCTTATATTTATTAATTATTATAAAAAATAGGAATCTATATTGACCTAGAATTTATTTATTTATATAATGTTTGTAAAACTTTATTGTAAATAATATTCACTAAGATTGTCTATTTACTTATTACCAAATATAGAGTTACCTTTAATTTTATTATTTACTATGTCAAAAAATTCTACTAAATTTACAAAGTATTTACCCTATATACCCTTTTAGTAGTTACAATAGCTTTTTATAAAAATGATATTCTTTGGGTCTCATTTATTAATCAATTTTTTTTATATATAATAGAAATATTAGAATGGAAAGAAATTGGTAGGTATTCATGAATATTAAACTGTTCAAAATTAAAAGATGTAACTAAAGGAACCCAACCAAAATAAGAAACACAAAACACATTCTATCACTAAGATAGGATGATATACTAGGACGAGGGAGGGATTCTCCTATTGAAAAACTATCCAAACGTAAATTTAGCAAAAAGAGAATTATAGACCTGCTATCCATTCTAATGTTCTTTGATTGTAAGTGGCAACACTCCTCCATAACTAGATAATATATGTACAAAAGAAACCATGACAATGACCTACATGCACCTTAATTCCCCTCCATAAGAAATAAGCATAGTTCGTTCATTAAGAAGGAGGCATCGAGAAGTAGCTCCAACTAGATGGGTGATTGCATTAGTGGGAAGATAATGAAAAGATGTTTTGAGTAGAATAATGATGATAGTACAAAGAACACTCCTTAGGTTTTTGATGAGGCACTAGAAGCACATAACAATTTTAGTGTCAAGTTCATTATCTATTTCTACATCTAAAATAAACATAGGTACAAACATAGATCTACATTGTGAAAAAAATCTATAACATTTCTATTTAAAATAACATAATTTTTAGCAAGATAAATTTGAATACAATATTTAGAGAAATTTTAAATTTTCACAATGTAACTAGGCCATGAGATTTTATCTCACAAAAGAACAATGTAATATGAAATATATCTTAGATTAAATGAAGGGAAAAATTATTTCTCCACTTTGAAACATTTTAGAAATTAGGGAAGTCCCAATGCACTGTTTAAATGACTTCAATATTCAAAAAGATGGAAACTTTAAGATGATAAAATAAGTATTCATAATATTTTCCATGAATTATAAGTCCTAGGTAAAGTATGCATTCCTTAAATGATGAAAAATAGTGGGATAAATTTTAAATTAAAAAAAAAGAAATATGCAAGCCTATTTTAAATATAGAATTTTATACCTATCACATATCATAGTTATAAAAGACACGGGAGAAAATACTAAGCACCCTAGAAGGATTAGCTATAATTCCTAGATATAATGTTGAAATTTTACCGCCAATATTGCCACACAACTATTAAAATTATTTTTTCTCTCTCTCACTACATATCTATAATTTTATATTAATCTCTTTAATTAAAAAAAATTAGATAGATTATAATTATTTTATTAAAAGGAGTAAATTTTAGGTTCTTGTTTTTCCTCTCTATAAGAGACCTAGTATACGAGGTGGAGGTGTATTAAATATTTCGTTTGGTTTTTTAATTGCACTTTAATATAGTAGTTTTACTTGCAATACCAATATGAATACAATGTTGAAAACTTAACTATTGTATCCATTTCCATTTCTCCATTAAATTAGATATTATATATTATACATACTTAATATGGTAAACTTGATAATAATATACTAGTTTTACTCAACATTTTAAAGCAATTGAATTGTATTTTTAAAAATTTATATGGTTATTTGACTTAATATCTATTTTCTTGGTTTTTCTTGTTAATTTTATTATCATAGAATATTAATACTAACTTGGAATGTTTTTTTAATGTAGTGGGAAGTTTATATAGATGCCTACATGAAAGAAGCAGAGTGGCTTGCTATGGGTTATACACCGTCTTTAGATGAATATTTAGAGAATGGAAAAGTGAGTGTTGGATCCCGTCTTGTGACCTTGCAACCCATGTTAACTTTAGATGCACCTCTTTCTGATTAAATTCTCAAAGAAATTGATTATATATCAAGGTTTGATGAGTTATTATGCTTAACCCTCAAATTAAGAGGTGACACAAGGAATTTTAAAGTATGCTATACATTTTAAAAATGTAACATTCATAGCATCATGTTTATTTGTATATGATCAATTAAAATAGATTTTAGTTAGCCATAATTTACATCTCACAAAAAAATAATGTTTATTGTGAAGGCTGAGGTGGATCGTGGAGAAGTGGTATCATGTATAACATGTTACATGAAAGACCACCCTGGATCCAATGAGGAAGATGCACTGAACTATCTCAATTCTTTAATTCATGAAAGAATTAAAGAATTGAATTGGGAATATTTAAAACTAGATAATTTTCCATTACTTAGCAAAGATAATGCAAATAATTTATCAAAAGGTCTTCAACTTTTGTACAAAGAAAGAGATGGATTTATAGTCTCTAGCATTGAGACAAAGAATCATATTAGAAAAATTATTATTGAACCAATACCAATATGACTTTTTTTTATATTAGAAATCGAGAGTTCAAAATATAGACAGAGTTTATAAAAAACTAGGGAGCGGGGGGCAGGGCCTCAACCGCCAATCAGAAGAATATATATAGTTATCTAACTATCCAAAAAGAGGGGCCATAGCAGAATAAATTAGAATTGGAGGATCTCATCCTAATCCTCCAGCCATGTGGTCCAACTCTGTTCGCCTTCCATCCAAGCCACCTTCTTTCTAGCAAGGATCTAGGAGCACATCTCAATCCTGTTGAAGGGAGGAGGCCTACTGTCCTGTAGATCCTTTATCAGCTTCTGCACTACCTTATTAAAGGAGGTCTGGTTCTCTGCGATCCTAGCCCATTCGTACCCATCTTGCATTTCATAAACAAACATGGTTGCCCTGCCATCTTTTAGGAACAACAGTAGCTTATTTCTCTCAATGTTCATCACAAAACAGACCTACACAGTAATTTTGTAATGTGTGAGTTTTTTAAAAAACTCAATACGTTCCCTTGTAATACCTTGGAACTTCTCCTCATTTCTGACTTTCCAAATAAACCAAAGAATATACGAAGATAAGATTTTCCAAACAAGATTAGTATCCTTTCTCAGTCCATGAATAAAACCAGTAACTATATCAAGAGGAAACACAAATTCTGCAATAGAAATTCCAAACATAAGCCAAATATCTCTAGCAAAGGGGCAATCGAAGAAGATGTGGCGTGCAATCTCAGGTTTTTTGCAAACAAAGCATTGGTCATATTCAGCCAATATCCTAATAGGTAATCTGTCCAACATAAGTTGCCATCTAAAGCACTGAATCTTAGGAGGAATGGGGGATCGCTAGAGTTTCACAAAAGATTGCTGCCAAGTGTGGGGGTTAAGATTAACATACCATAGTTTGTTGACGTGCTCAATCACCGATGGATCACTGTTTAACAGGGCGTAGATAGATTTGGCTTTGATTTTAGGGAGGGTAGAGCCATCCTTCCATAAGAATGAAAGGTACCTATGGGCATCTACATGGGTGTTCTTAGGGAGGTTAAAGGGAATGCAAGCAGTTTTAATCATATTGTATGTCTTCTTATGAGATGTAGGGAGGTCATATTTAGTTCTAAGGGCTTCCCAGCTAATAAGGTGATCATGTTCAAGAATATCCATAATATACTTGATTCCTTTTTTATGCCAATGCTTAGCTGAGCAACCTTGGGTTAGGGCAAGGGGTTTGGAGTTGTGATGCAAGTTCCACCATATTGACCTTTCACTATGTAGGGACTTATCAAAGTTGATGCTTGAGTTGCTGATTAGACCACGCACATGCTCCCAGGATTTCCAGATAGATTTGAACACCCAGGTGCCTTGGACAGACATGGGAAAGATGCTAACAATTAGGTCACTAAGTGGAAGGGCTTTCCAAGTTTTGGCAGTTTTGGGAACACCATTTTTTATGTTGTTCCTAATGAGGATTTTCCAGGGTTCTTGCCCTTCCAAAAAGTGGAATATACATTTGGCTGCAAGGGAGATGCCTTGCAGTCTAAGATCCTTAAGGCCTAGTCCACTAAGTTTTTTATCCAAGTGGCACCAGGTCCATTTGACCGCGTGGGCTTTCCTTTTACCCTTCCCATCTGACCAAAGGAAACGTCTGATAGCCTTTTGGATTTCAAAGATTTGGTAGTTGCTAGACATCCAAACCGAGGAGTAGTAGATATTATATGAGGATAGGATTTTTTGGCAGACTTGAATCCTGCCAGCAAGGGAGAGAACCCTATTGTCCCACTTGTTGAGTTTACTATCTATCTTTCCCTTCACCCAGCCCCACATGTCCTTAAGAGAGGGAGATAAAGAAAAGGGGATGCCAAGATAACAGACTAGTTTAGTGGGTCCTCCCCATGCATAGCCAAACTATTGAAGCCAGTCTGGGGGATTCTCTTTCCAACCAAGTAGAATGGATTTGGTGTTGGATACCTAGGCTCTGGAAGCCTTACTGAAAATGTCATGTTTTTGATTGAGGGAATCAATATTGTGTCTTGAGAGCTTCAGGAAGAACGAGGTATCATCAGCAAATTGGATGTTGATCAGCTCAGAGTCGTTTGGTAGGGTAATGCCTTGGACACGGGGGGATAGGGTGTCATCTCTAAGGAGATAATATAGGGCATTAGAAGCAATGACAAACAAAGCAAGGGTAAGGAGGCATCCCTATCTGATCGATCTAGAGAGGGGAATCGACTGGGAGAGGGTCCCATTGATCTCAAGCAGGGCAGATGCATCTTTAAGGAGGATTCAAACATAGTCACAAAATTCGCTAGGAAAGCCAAAGGCAGAGAGCATCATGAGGATGAAGTTCCATTCCACTCTGTCATATGCTTTCTCAAAGTTGACAAGGAACATGGCAATGTCTTGGTTGGAGGTCCTAGCCCATTCCATGGATTCCCAACTCGTTACAAGATTTTCCAGGATGTACCTACCTTTGATGAAGCCTGTTTGGGTGGAACAGATGAACTTGGGGAGGATCTTCTCAAGTCGGGAGGCTAAGGCTTTGGCCAGGATCTTATAGGAGATGTTAAGGAGGGTGATTGGCCTCCAATTTTTAATTAGGGCTTTGTCCCCTTCTTTTGAGATAAGCTTAATGATACCCCTATTAATGAATTCCCCCAAGGTGTCTGTGGCAAGGGCTTCATTATAGATATTATAAAGGTCGTCGGCAATCTAGTCAATGTTAGTTTTGTAGAATTCAATAAGAAGTCCATCAGGGCTTGGGGCTTTGTTATCCTTAAGAGCCTTAATGGCATCCTTGATTTCGTGCACGGTTAGCTTAGCTTTGAAGAGGCTGGATTCGTCCTCAGAGATTCTATTAGGGATAATGGTCCTACATCTAGTGTGGGCATCTGCCAAAGCCTCATTATCCTCAGAGGTAAATAGAGTCTTGTAAAATACTTCAAAGGCTTCTTTGATGTCATAGATATCAAGGAGTTCCTTATTGTCTATAGATATTCTATCAATTTTTTCCCTAACCTGTTTTTGTTTGAGTAGATTAAAGAATATTTTGGAGCCCTTATCACCAAACTAGAGCCAATGGTTACGGGCTCTGATGAAAGCACCTTTGATCTTAACCTATTGGTGCTTTCTGAGGATATCTCTAGCCTTGGAGACCTGCCTGGCTAAGGTAGGGGAAGAGGGTTGCAGTTGAATTTCATGCTCAAGGGAGTGAAGGTGCAGAGTAAGATTTTTTTCTATGAATCAGAAGTCCTTGTCTTTCTTCTGGCCAATGGTTTGGAGAAGAATCTGCCAGGAAGAAATGTTGGTCTGCCATCTCTACTCAAGGGGGATTGGGGGAGATGCGGTTGCAGATTGAAGAGTCTAATTAATTTGATGGCAATTAGGAAATCCTCATCTTGTAGCAAGGAGGTATTAAGAAAGAATTTCTTATTACGGGAGTGGCAAGGGGTGATGGATTTTCTGATGTTGATAATGGCTAAGATGGGGAAGTGGTTAGATAGGGTAGTTGGTAGGACTGCAACCACATTCCCAAACTAGTTGGGCGAAAAGGAGAATAAGTCTTTATTAGCGTAGAACCTATCTAACCTAGAGTAGATCCAATTGGTACTTTGCTAAAAGTTGCACCAGGTGTGCCATAGGTTAGGGTTTTCAGGTTTAGTGGCTTCCAAGGGATCAAAGAGTTGCAAACCCTGTTTGAATCTATCCCAATGAGGCTTTTCTAAGTTTTTCCATTCAAACAGGAGACCCCCAGCCTTGTCATTCTGGGATTTAGTCATATTAAACTCCCCGGCCATGACCCAGGGAATATTTGGGAGGGAAGTTAACCAATTCCAGAGGGATATTCGTTCCTTATAATCGTTAAAGGCATAAATGGAGCATATGCCAAAGCAAGAACCCTTCACCTGTAAGGTAGCCCAAGCTACTCCATTACAAGGAGAGGTTCCTTTATCTTTGAGGTGCATAGCACATTTAGGGGTGAGAAGAAGCCCAACCCCTCCTTTACCTTTCAAGTGGTTGGTACAGATTTTGATTGCATCTCGCCAAATGAAGTCAAGAGATGTGTCGAGGGAGAACCCAACAGATTTAAGTTCTTGTAACATCAAAAAATCTAAGTTTTTGTGCAAATCCAAAAACCTTTTGATAACAAATTTTTTGTCAGGTGACTCAAGGCCGCAAATATTCCGTGATATGTATTTCATCAAGGTAGAGGGTTTATGGGGGGCTGGTAGGGAGATCGTTGTTGATTGCCAGATTTCTTCTTGTTTTTGGAGCCCATAGGCCTACCTTTTTTTTTATTAAGGGAGTGTCCTTTCATAGAGTCCTCATCATCTTCACTATTTTTGAGAGGCTCCGCTCTAGTATTGGCATTTCCTCCTATGTCGGACCCAGACAACTGGGAGCCTGGAAAGTCAGGGAGCATAGTGCTAGATCTAATTTCTTCTAGACCTTTATTGGCATATATAACCTCTATTATATGATTGTCCTCTATTTCTTTGAGCAAATTTGAAGCCGAGGGATTAATGCTGCTAGTGTCAGAAGTAAGCCCTGTGAGTGAAGAGGAGACCGAATGAATGGGGGTTCTAGATCTGAGGATCATTGCAGGGTTATTGCTAATGCTAGCATCATCATCATGGTTGGGGTTTTCCAACTTATTAACCATATTTCTAACCACATATTTGATAAGGGACTGCTTAGGGACCAGGGATTTAGGAGAAGAGGCCAATTTGCTAGAGGAGGAATGGCTAGGGTTTAGGGCTTTGAGAGGGGTAATTTTACGCTTCCATTTCCTAGATTTAACAAGTTGGAAAGCATTAGTGAGTGAGTCAATAGGGTTGTGAGAGGGGATGGGAATAGGGATGAGAGGCTCGGAGGCCAAGGGTGCGCGATCGGGCACAAGAGGGTTAGCGACAATAGGAGAGGGACCAGGATCTATGGACAACATGTCTTTAGGGATCTCAATAGTAGGAGGGGGAGGTTGCATATTATTAACATTTTTAGGGTTTATAGAAGTTTCACCAGAATTATGCATTTGCTTCCTATGACTGATAATTGGGCAATTTTTGTGAATGTACCCTTCTTTTTTGCAGAGAAAACAAGCATTTAATCCTCCAAGTATTTCAATCCGGGGCAAACGAATGTGTCTCCATTAATATCTAGGTTTAAAGATGGAGGAATGTCGACTCTGAGCTTGATTGAGACAAGCATTCTTACATCTAGGTTGGGCACCAATCTAGCAGTTTCATCAACCCTAACGATTTTACTAAAAGGTGCCATTATTTGGGGAAGAAAATGCCACATAAAGGGGGGGACATCCTTGAGGATGACCCATCTAGGAGAGGATAGCACGAGGACTTCCTCATTAACCACCTCTAGAGACCAGGCTAGGGCTCAAAAAGATGTATTTCCAACTGTCCAGTACTAGCATTTAAGAGCTTCCAACTGGGCTTCATGTGTGTTGAAGAAAATGAGAAAGAGACTTCTCTGAACTTGTCTACAAAATGTAATTTTAAGCCCTAGTTTAAGATTCCATAAATTATGAAACCAATTGTCTATGAATTTTCTAGGTGGGCATTTTTGAGCATCAACACAAGCAAAAAAGATAGCAGTGTCACTTAATCTACATTTTTTTGAAATAATTTCATCCAACATTTCAGGGTTCAAAGAAATGCAGAAAGAGCCCGAGGAATTGCAAGGGAGCTTACTGTCCTGACTGTATCCTTCACCTGTCAGAGTCTTAAGGAAGTGCGCCATTGAGTGGACTCCATCTGCAGTCTGGGAAATGGTCTCAGCGAAGGACTTAGCTAGGGCTGGTAATGTCTGTGGTGAGGGTTTAGGATTACCAATATCTTCATCTGACTCCGGCTCCATTGGAAACCAAGGTTAGATCTGTGCGGGGGAGGGCAAGTGGGTGAAGTTAATCACAATAAATATTTTCAGAGCAGAATAAATGAAAACACGAAATGCAATAGCAAGTGAGCGAAGAAGGATATGTAAACTGAGTGGAGGAGATTAACTCCTCCACGTAGACATCGTGGAAGTCGCATCAGCACGTGCGAGCCTCGATCCAGCTTCCACCCTTCGCGCCTGTGTTTCTAAAAATAATTGACATGCTATCTACAACCAGCGGCCTCACCAAGAGTATCGATCTGCAAGACCATGATGTGCGCAGCGTGCTATGTAAAGAGCTTCTCCAAACCCTAGCTCAAGCACTTCTGACAAATACTATTCGATTCGGCTCAAAGATTTCTGCAATTCACCAAAGGCAAGATAACTCAAGCATTGTAACGCTCAATGATGGAAGCCATATTTTGCCAAAGGTAGCTCTATATTTTTTGGTGTAGAATTTTTAACAAGGGTTTGGGGTAATTGGAGAGGAATTTTTAGCAGGGGTTTTGTTAATGAGGCCAAATTTGAGGTTAATATAGGATGCGACAGAGTTAATTCGACGGTGGCAAAGTGGCTAGGGTTTGGATCCCCAAAATTGGCTGGACGCTCTACATTTCTAGGGTTAGGGTGTTTTCCACAAGGCCACCATTTTGAGCTAATGATGGTCCAGATCTGGGGAGACGGATTAAGGGCGGGCTTCGCTCCTTGCAATGAAAGGGATGTTTTTTGGTTCTTCAATCGGAAGAGCCTTCCTCGAGGTAAATACTGAAACTATCAGTCAGATATTTTGGTTCTGCTTCTTAGACTCAAAAGTCACTCATCTTTTCAAATATTCATTCCTTAAATTCCAAGTATTGAAAGACAAAAAATTCAACCTTTGTGTCACTTGATACATCCAAGTCACCATCACTTTTTCTCCTTAAGGAATAGGTAGTGTTTTGAAAACATTATCTATTGATTATCAAATATTATTTTTGCGTATGAATTCTTATACATCCTATATTTAACTAAAAGAAACTATATAATAAACACTCCATATATATAATGTTCTACATTGAATTATCATAAGCTAAACTTTAAATATTAGTCTCATAATTAATATCAAAACCTAAAATATTAAGAGATTGCCTATATCAAACAAAGTTTTTTATAAAATTATAGAACAATAGTTTTAATACATACCATATAGATTTTTTAGAAATATTATGAAAGAAGAAAAACTATTATCTCTATGAAAAAAAATTAAAAAGTATTACCCTAAAAGTTTTGGAGAGATTATTATTCCATCATGAAGTTGTAGTCTTCAAGGGATTGAGCTAGAAAACTATCTAGCAACACACAGGAATGTTTCAATTTGAGAAATGAAGAACAACAAGATTGAAATACAATGCTAGACAAGAACTTACATTGAGTTGCTATAAATTGATGATCAATTGATATGATATAATGTACAAATGAGCTTGCTTATATTGGTAAGTGAGGAGGGAGTAGTTACAACTACCTTATGATAGAATTAAATACATAATGTTGACTCATCTCTATCTAGAATGACACCTAAGATAACTAACTTAAACAATATTAAATGATTGTGTCATGTGACAACTAAGGTATTCTAAAAGTAAATTTAACATCTGTGAATAGGTTCTAACCAATATCTAGTTAGTAAATATCCTTACTCACACAAACACTCCCCTTAAGTGCAACTTAAGGAGAAAAATTATTCTGCAAAACTAATTATGAAGGTGCAATTTTTATGGATCTTGACAACTAGGCCATGTTAGGTACCCATGCACAACTAATCATGTAACTAGGAAATTTACACAAAATTGAGACCAAAAGTGATGATGGTTAAGAATTTACAAGTACAACACAAGACTTGCATGACCACATGAAAAATAATCTTTACGAGAGTACCATTAGGTAAATAAGGGAGTGTAAAGTGCAAAGTTTGGGAGATTAGAAAATTCGCCACTTGAAAGGGTAAAATCATTGAGCTCAATTTTTACTTACAGAAACTTTACATGAAAAGAGGGGTTGAATCTACCAGATCCAATCCTAAATGATGCAAGGACTTAATACTAAGTAGATTGGTTGAAATTTGAATGTGGTTGACCCTATTTTGTAAGTTGCATAAGTCAAGTGCTGAAATTGAAGACAAAATATGAAGAAACAATGAGCTATAGATTCAAGATTCATTCATGCACCTGGATATGAGAATTTTGAGGTAATTTGGAGCTACTCCGCAAAATTGGACAAAAGTTAGGGTCACCCCCAACTTGGTCCTCTGAACTTTCTGCATGTCGAAAAGGGTTTTTTGGTCTCTAGAAATAAAGCTTAATTCTAGAAGTACAATTATGCACATCCTTCTTGCACACATAAAGAAGAAGAAAGGGGTTGGGAATAGGGGTTTGCTTAATTCAAACCCCGGTTTGGAATCAACCTTGAATGAAATACTGCAAATACTTGAAATAAATGATGGAAAGGTATACCTTCAGATCTGCAATAGATGATGATGACACTTTTCTTATTAGATGTAATCACATATGTTGTATGAAACGACATGAACATTACAAAAACCTAACACACACACGTGCTTGCAAATGGATGAATGATGAGTATGCAACCTTGAAGAATGCTTGATGATGAATTCTTGGATGTTTGAACACTTGAATGCTTGAGATCCAATTTTGCCTTCATGAATGTATGTTCCTATATGAAAATGAGAGGGAAAGACCTCCTTATATATTTGCCTATTCTCAAAAGATAGAGCCTAGGGACCAAGATAGGTCCCAATTAGTGAGGACCAAGGTGTGGCACTCTGGTCCTACCCTAGTTTGGGCTAGGATCAAAGTGCTATGCAATTTGTATGATGCAAATATGACGTTTGGATGCATAGAATAGGCATAGACAAGTCCTGGTCAAGCATTGGGATGAAATTGATAGGGTGAGAGCCCAAAACATGGTCAAAATTGTAAAGGATACAATTTTAGGATTCTAAATTTAATCCCCACTTTAGCAGGACTATGGAATTATGAAAATACTCACAATAAAGTAGAAGAAAGGGAGATGAAGATGAAGAATGCAAAGAAAGATCATAAGGAGTATAAGATATCACTAATTTTGAGGAAGCCCACCCCCAATACTAGGATCTTAACTCACTCAAACATATGCAAGGGCACACAAAACAAGACAAAATACAAATACAATAAATAAATAAATATAAACAAAGGCAAAGACACAAAGGCACACAAGACCCAGAACAAGACCCCAAGTCAACTAGCCAAAGAGACCTCAATATCAAAATATCTCAACAACTAATATCATTCTTGAAAATGTGATTTCATGAACACAAATGATCACATAAAAGAGAAAATAAAGCATCATCCATGAACTATCAATAGAAAAACTATGAGTTCATGGGAGGAAGAAGAGAGAGCTTGAATACACTCTATATGTATTTATCGAGGTGATCCATGAGAAGAATGATGAGAGAGAGCATTGACTAATTGTCCCTAGATGTTTTTATCTACATGATCCATGGTGAGAAAGGACATGATGGATAACTCACCCCTAGATGTTTTTATCTAGGTGATCCATGTGGGGAGGAGAGTAAGAATAGTCTAGCTATTTTTAGCTAGTTCCATCCATCCTCGAGCATGTGTGCAAATGATGTCTAGTTTCAAGTATATATCAACCTGTTTAAGAGTCTCTGCTCTATTTTTTAGTGTGCTTTAACCTGTTGAAGACATGTAATGTAAATGCAAATTTTAAGGGGTGACTGTGTGTGTACAAATGTGTAAATGCCAAGAGGAAGATACATTCTTGGTTTTGAGGTCATCCCATTTAAGACTTTGCTATTTTTGGTGATGTGTTAACCCCGTCTAAGACATATATCAAATATTGTATATCATTTTGAGTGTGAAGCATCCCAATCTAAGAGTTTTTACTATAAATCTAAGAATAAACACCCAGTTTAAGACATGCAAATATGATATGCAAGAGGTATAGTACAATATGGTACAAGGGAGTGGTATGGGTGCTCCCCACTTAAGATATTAATATAGTTTAATGTTGATATCTGAAGGAATCAAGAGTCTAATAACTCAATGATGACCGAATACTACCAAACGAATACTGAGAGGGTGGGGTGAATCAGTATAGACAAAAATACAATCCTAAACCAGTTTGACAATAGACACTTCAAATGACTGGCAGACAGTGACACCGGTTTGAAACAGAGTGCAACCGGTAAAGCTAAGAATGACTGAGACAAGCATTAACTAGTTACTCACTTAGCTTTTCACTCAACTCGAGACTACACTACCATTTCACTCTTATGCATAAATAGGTAATCTATCATTAGATCATAATAACATCTAGTTCAACATGTTTTATTGACACGCATAAAACACAGAACCATCATATGCTTGACACACAATAGCAAAGCATCACAAGATAAAACCATAACACATGACACACATATTTTTCACGTGGAAACCCAACTAGGAAAAACCACAGTGGGGATGAATACCCACAAGCTATTTTTGAACTCTTTAGAAGTTCACTTTATTAGGAGCCTTGTTCGGTTAGAGACATTACAATAGGTTTTGCTAGGAACCGATCCTGGTAAAGATCACCCAGTTAAGGGATGGCTACAATACCCAGTTAAGGGTTAAACCCTATTAAAGGTTACCTTGTTAGATGATTTCAAGAACTCAATAGCTAAAGGATTCTGAACTTAGTAGCTTTGAATTACCCTATTAAAGGATTTTCAGCAAGCCAATTAAGGCTACCCTGTTAAGGGATTTTCCAACTATTGAGGTGGTTAGAAATCAATAGGTATTACAATGATCTGGTAACAACACTCAATGCCAATGCAGATCCGCTTAAGGTCCTCTTCACCTTTTGCACTTACACTCTACAGGTATGACTTCTCTCCTTTTGGTCTGGCAAGAATTATGTATCCCTTCTCTTGGATACACACACACAACTTTTGCCAACAACCTCAGAAAGAGACACAACATTGACCTTATAGGAAAATAGATAGGTCAGTAGCATAAACCCTAAACCCTAAACCTGTTAGGTTAAGGAATTCAAACGGTTGAATCCTGACCATTGAGAACACTCCATTAATTGCAATAGTCTTGATCCAATCTCAAGACATTCTCCATCATCCATTTTCACCCATTTCATGGTGGCTGATAACCCATCACACATTATCACCATTTTACAAACTTTGCACATTCCTGAGGTAGATAGGAATAATCTCCTTCATGCAAGATCCTTCACGTGCACAAGGCTGATGTGGAAACATGATTTGTTCTTCATTACAATGCTAACTCATCACACAATGTCACCGGTTGAGCCATATAGGCTTGAAGCACATCAACCAGAAACCTTGAAGTTGAGACTACCAACTGGTAGTCATAGAACGCTTCCATGTGCTAATTCTCATAACCATATGTAGGTTCACCTTGAACAAGCACACCGCTTCACTTTGGCACAAATGTCGGTTCACAGTGTTATACCAGTTCTCACATATGCCAGTTCACACCTCTTCAACATATTGACAACAATGACAGCATACAATGTCATTATGTCCACATGCCGGTTGACATAATGCCAACAATATCCCCCTTTGGCATTGATGGCAATATACAAAGATATCTCTCTGCTTCACATCTTCTCCCCCAATTTTTGCAGATATCTTCTCCGCTTCACATCTTCTCCCCCTTTGATAACAATGCCAAAGTGGAGGCACAAGCTTCCCTGTTCCATTATACTGCTCCCCCTGAGGAGTAGCATCCTTCAATACATCAATCCTAAAGAAAGATTTGACTATGCAATACATGACTGATGTGGAGCATATACCTTCAGTTCACCTCCTGAAGGGGTAGTACCCCTAATTCACCTCTTAAGTACATAAATGTAGTCTTTGGGAGAGGCTTGGTGAATATGTCTGGTAACTGCTCCTTACTGGAAACATTTTCCAGTGTAATCTCTTTGTTTTGAACCTTTTCCCTTAAGAAATGATACTTAAGCTCAAAGTGCTTGGTTCTAGAATGTAAAATTGGATTCTTGGAGATATTAATTGCACTAGTATTGTCAAAAAATATACTTACCGGTTCAGATATAGGAACTTTGAAGCCATTTAATAGATGCTTCATCCAAATTGTTTGAGTGCAGTTCATGAAAGCTGCAACATACTCAGCTTCCATTGTACACTGAGAGATACAACTCTGCTTCTTACTCATCCATGAGAGTAGTCTACCACCAAGAAAGAATGCACCACCAGTTGTGCTCTTCCAGTCATCAACATTACCAACCCACTCAGCATCTGTGAACACTTTCAAGTTGAAATCCTTGTTGTATGGATACCACAATACATAGTCAATAGTTCCCTTTAGATACCTAAGAATCCGCTTGACTGCAACCAAGTGGGATTCTCTTGGACTTTTCTGGAACCTTGCAGTAATGTCAACTACATGTACAATATCTGGTCTGCTATGCACTACATAATGCAATTTACCAATCATTGATTGGTATTCCTTTTCATCAACCAATACTGAGTCATCCTCTTTGGATAGTTTACAACTGGTCACCATCAGTGTACCAACTGGTTTGCTATCTCTCATGCCAAAAGTCTTCAACACTTCTCTGACATATTTGGACTGAGTGATAAAGATTCCATCCTTCATCTGCTGGATCTGCAGTCCAATGAAGAACTTAATCTCCCCTATGAGTGACATTTCAAACTCTTTCTTCATCTCATCTGCAAATTCATGACTCATCTTGTCATCTCCACCAAAGATAATGTCATCAACAAATACCTCATAGATCAGGATCTAGTCTCCTTCAAACTTCAAGTAGATATTGCTATCTTCACTTGTTCTTTCAAATCCAATCTTCACAAGATGGGAATGCAGACATTCATACCATACCCTATGTGCCTGCTTCAGTCCATATAGGGCTTTAGGTAGCCTACATATTCACTATCTTCGGATAGGTAAAACCCATTTGGTTGCACAATATATGCCTCCTCTCCAAGTACACCATTTAGGAATGCAGATTTTACATCCATTTGATATACTTTGAAACCTTTAAAAGCTGCATATGCAAGAAGCATATGGACCCCTTCCAATCTGGCTACAGGAGCAAAGGTTTCTCCATAGTCTTCTCCTTCTTCTTGAGCATATCCTTTGCATACCAATTTGGCTTTGTTTCTAATCACTGTGCCATCCTCATTCAGCTTATTTCTGAAGTCCCATTAGGTACCAATGACATTTTTATGCTCCGATCTGGGTACCAAAGACCATGTACCATTTTTCTCTATTTGGTCAAGTTCCTCTTCCATTGCCTTGATCCAGTCTTCATCTTTATATGCCTCTTTAAATGATTTAGGATCAAATTCAAAGATTATACATGATTTTTCTCTGACCTTTCTTCTTGTAAACATTCCTACATCCTTATCTCCTATGATTTGATTAGGATCATCATTCAGCTTGACATACCGAGGAATGGTCTTGATGGATTCCTCTTGCTTTTCTTCTTCATCCTCATCTCCATCAGTATTAGCATCTACATTTGCTGGTGTAGGAACACTGTTACTGGTACTCGGTTGACTGACAACCAGTTCCCAAAAGGTTGCAACCGGTTCGTTTACCGCTTGCTCACTGCTGATTTCCTCAGTTTTCTCAGAGGTTTCATCAACTCTTACATTGATGCTTTCCATAATTCTCTGAGTCCTATTGTTGAAACACTTGAGAGCTTTTCTCTTGGTGGAATATCCAAGGAATATTCTCTCATCACATTTCGCATCAAATTTGCTCTGGTGTTCACTCCTCTTGATGTAACATTTGCTACCAAACACTCTAAAGTAGCTAACCACAGGTGTCTTACCAATCCAATACTCATAAGGAGTTTTATCCTTACCTTTCTTGATGAGTACCTAGTTCATTGTGTAGACTGCAGTGCTCACCACTTCTCTCCAAAAGGTGTGAGCTACCTTTTCTTGAATCAACATGGTTCTAGCTGCTTCAACTATAGTTCGGTTATTCCTCTCTGCTAGGCCATTCTACTGTGGAGTCTGGGGGGCAGATAATTGCCTCTTGATGCTATGTTCTTCACAATACTTGTTGAATTCACCAGAAGTGAATTCCCCTCCTTGATCAGTTCTCAGGCACTTGATCCTTTTATCGCTTTCCTTCTCCACTAAAGCACTGAAAGCTTTGAACTTTTCAAAGGCTTTAGACTTGTCTTTCAAGAATGTGACCCACATCATTCTTGAGCAGTCATCAGTGAGAATCATGAAGTACCTATCACCATGCACACTTCTAGTTTTCATAGGACCACACAAATCAGTATGCACAAGATCAAGAAAGTTGACAACAGTGAAAGATTTACCTTTAAAGGTTGAGGAAGACATTTTTCCCAATTGACACTCTCTACACAAGGTATTATCCGGTTTGCTTAGCACCGGCAACCCTCTAACTACCTTGATCTTACTAGCTTTCACAATGTTATCAAAGTTTACATGGTAGAGTCTCCTATGCCATACCCAACTATCATCAAATTTTTCCATAAGACATGTACTTATATTTGCATTCAGATGAAATAGATTACCTTTGGTCTACATGCCAGTGGCCACTAATTCACCATTCTTTCCTTTGATTCTGTAAACTCCATTCTTGAATTTCAGAGTGAGGCCACTGTCATTCAGCTAGGCAACACTCAAAAGGTTGTGTCTAAGACCATCAACCCAATACACATTGTCAACATTACTCTTTCCATTCAAAGAGATGGACCCTCTTCCTTTGAC
The DNA here is from genome assembly GCF_030272615.1 of Cryptomeria japonica. Lineage (NCBI taxonomy): Eukaryota > Viridiplantae > Streptophyta > Pinopsida > Cupressales > Cupressaceae > Cryptomeria > Cryptomeria japonica. Next base: position 620,309 of record NW_026728861.1, read on the forward strand.
CATGCATGGTGCATCATTGCCAAAGTGAACCACACCACCATCATACTCCTCCAAGGATAGAAACTTGCTCCGGTCACCAGTCATATGGTGAGAACAACCACTGTCAATGATCCTCTCATTGGAATTATCAAACTGGGAGACAAGAGCCTTCTTGTCTGACACATCTTCTTTGTCAGCAACAAACACAATATCCTCATTTTCTTCATCCTCTGATTCTTCATCTGTGACACCTTCATCAACTACCACAAAACAATTTATCTGGTTTCCTCCTTTGAATTTCTTGAACCTTTTTGGTTTGTCCTTGTTGTCGCCATTAGGACAGTTTACATCAATATGTCCTATCCGGTTGCAAGAAAAGCATTTCAAAGGTAGCTTACCTTTGTATTTGTCGGTTCCTTTTGGAAGTTTCCTAGAAAGGAGAGCTTAAAATGCCATTAAAATCTCCTCATCATCCATTTCTTTGTTCTGTCATTGTTCACCACAAGTGCTAGCTTCTTTTCCTTTTCTGGATGGTACAATAGAAGCTTTAAAAGCTGATTCAGTCTTTTGAACACTACCATCAAAACTATTTATTTCATAGGCTGTCAACTTTGCTATGATGGAGTCTAAGGATACCTTAGTCTTGTCTATTGATCTCTGCTCCTGAATAGTAGCAACCCTTATTGCATAGACTGGTAATAGGGATCTCAGGACTTTGCTTACCACTGTGGCATTTTCTATTTTACCACCTGCACTCTTGATATCTCCAACAACTATTTTGATCCTTATTCCATACTGTTGAATGGTCTCACCTTCAACCATCTGCATATCTTCAAACTTCCCTCTAAGGCTTTCTTCCTTAGCCTATTTTACATGCTCATCACCGCCATAGATATTTTCAAGAGTATCCCATACCTCTTTGCGATTTACCTTATCCTGAATATCAATAAACTCAATGTCAGATAAACTACTAATTAGGGCTTCCATGACTTGCCCATTCTCCTGCATCTCTCTCTTTTGCTCATCGGTAAGGGTGCTGGTAGGAGCAACATAGACAGTCTCAACATAGCTCTAGTGTTGAGCACCCATGCTTCTGATGAATATCTTCATTCTGTCTTTCCATATACTGAAATTTTCTCTGTTAAACTTTGGACCTTCCCTCTTCATCATTAGACTGGGATCTTTACCTCAAGTGGTTAAGCTTATAGCACAGAGGACCTAGAGGATGCTCTGATACCAATTGATAACTCAATGATGAGCAAATAGTACCAAACCAGTACTAAGAGGGGGGAATGAATCAGTATAGACAAAAATATAGTCCTAAACCGGTTTGACAGTAGACATTTCAAATGACTAGCAGACAGTGACACTGGTTTGAAATAGAGTGCAACCGATAAAGCTAAGAATTTCTAAGACAAGCATTAACCAGTTACTCACTTATCTTTTCACTCAACTTGAGACTACACTACCATTTCACTCTTATGCATAAATAGGTAATCTATCATCAGATCATAATAACAACTAGTTCAACATGTTTTATTGACAGGCATAAAACACACAACCATCATATGCTTGATAGACAATAGCAAAGCATCACAAGATAAAAGCATCACACATGACACACATATTTTTCACATGGAAACCCAACTAGGAAAAACCACGATGGGGATGAATACCCACAAGCTATTTTTGAACTCTTTAGAAGTTCGCTCTATTAGGAGCCTTGTCTGGTTGGAGACATTACAATAGGTTCTGCTAGGAACTGATCTTGTTAAAGATCACCTGGTTAAGGGTTAAACCCTGTTAAAGGTTACCTTGTTAGAGGATTTCAAGAACTCAATAGCTAAAGGATTCTGAACTTAGCAGCTTTGAATTACCCTGTTAAAGGATTTTCAGCAAGCCAGTTAAGGCTACTGTGTTAAGGGATTTTCCAACTATTGAGGTGGTTAGAGATCAACAGGTATTACAATGATCTGGTAACAACACTCAATGCCAATGCAGATCTACTTAAGCTCCTCTTCACCTTCTGCATTTACACTCTGTAGGTATCACTTCTCTCCTTTTGGTATGGCAAGAATTACGTATCCCTTCTCTTAGATACACACACACACAGCTTTTGCCAACAACCTCAGAAAGAGACACAACATCAACCTTATAGGAAAATAGATAGGTCGGTAGCATAAACCCTAAACCCTAAACCTGTTTGGTTAAGGAATTCAAATGGTTCAATCCTGACCATTGAGAACACTCCATTAATTGCAACAGTCTTGATCCAATATCAAGATATTCTCCATTGTCCATTTTCACCGATTTCATGGCGGCTGATGACCCATCACACATTATCACCATTTTAAAAACTTCACACATTCCCGAGGTAGATAGGAACAATCTCCTTCATTCAAGATCCTTCACGCGCACAAGGCTGACATGGCAACATGATCTGTTCTTCATTACAATGCTAACTCATCACACAAAGTCACTGGTTGAGCCATATAGGCTTGAAGCACATCAATCGGAAACCCTGAAGTTGAGACTACCAACTGGTAGTCATACAACACTTCCATGTGTCAGTTCTCATAACCATATGTTGGTTCACCTTGAACAAGCACATCGCTTCACTTTGGCACAAATGCCAGTTCACAGTGTTATACCAGTTCTCACATATGTCAGTTCACACCTCTTCAATATATTGACATCAATAACAACATACAATGCCATTATGTCCACATATCGGTTCACATAATGCCAACAGAGTCAAGGATACCTTACCTTAAACACCAAGGAGATATCCTTTAGGAAACAATATCATAAATCCAAGCTAGAGAGGGAATACTCTTCAAGCAAGGATAAGATAGTTGAAAAAGAGATATCTTGCAACAAGTGTAAAGGGGATCCTTGGAGGAGAAGAGATCTTTTCTCGAAAGACATCTACCTCCAAGAGGATCTATCTTGAACAAACATAAAATCATCTACCAAAAGAAGGGAAGGAGAATAAGAATTCATAATTTTCTCCTATTACTAGGTGAAAGGGATTCTTGATGAAGGATGACATACTTCTGACCCAATGTGTGGGGTGAATTTATGATAGATATACATTTCTAAGTGAAGAAGAGGTTGTAGCCAAGAAATTACACCTCTTGTATAAGAGAGAATCCTTGAGAAAACAATAACTTCACACAAGGAATGATACCCCATTATGAACAAACACCACTCTAAAAAGGAAAAGTAGATCCTTAGAGAGAAGCAGATATCATTCATTTCCCCCCAAGTGTAAGGACAATGAGAAGAATTACACAATCTTAGAATGAGAGATTAAGCATAAGGAAATGCACAATAAACTCACATGAATGAATATCAAATGCAAGAAAAGACATCAGTATATGTAAAATGCATCTCAAAAGAAGTGGTAATCTTCAAAGAGAGAGAGAGAGAAAAACAAAGATCAAACATATTCCCCTAAGGAGGTATTTAATAATAAGAGACATAGCATTGCAAGAAAGGATATCCACACATGAAAAAAGCAACCCCTAAATGGAAGAGTGATAGATTATAAAGAGAGGGAAAAGAGCCATCCTTGCCCCCTAATTAAGAGGATAAGGAGAAGAACTACACATCTTCTAAATAGAAGTTATTCATCAGAGACATGCCATTTCAAACAAATAATATATCCTCATAAGGGACACACATTTATTCACATGGAGAACAATCCTATGAAAGAAAGGGAATCACATTATGAATTATGCAATTCACAAGAAGAGGTAATATCATCAAAGAGAAAGAGAAAGATAGAAGATGCATCACAAATTCTCTCTAAGGAGAGATTATTCATAAAAGGTGTACCATCTCAAGAAAGCAATATATCTAAGCCAAGAAACAAGTTTGTCCTCACATGAAGTATAATTACATGCAAGAAAGGACATAAAGTTATAAATAATGCAATCACAAAGAAAATACGAAAAAAATTTAGGAAGAGGAAAGAAAGAGGCGAAATCATGTTGCTACCCCAAGATATTTGATTTTGAAGAAGCATCAGCTCTAATGAAAAAGAACCCCCAATTAAGTTAACTTCTTATGTCATAGGGTGAGGAGTAACACAAGGGCGAAAGGAGTGCTAAGGCACGACCTTTTCCCATAGAAAGAGAGGAAGATCTATTGAAAGACATATACAAGCATGATCATATTGTTCTTGAACAAATTACTTAAATGATTTACACTTTCTAAGAGAATGAGAATAACAATTATGAAAAAGACAATGTAAATCACCTTTCTTATGCTTGTAACTATAACTAGTTCTAATTAAAGGAAAATAAATATTCTTATCATACTTCAATCTCCAAAAGAAAGAATTAATTTAATTTTAAAAATTAGGGCTCTTTTAATTAACCTTTTAATTTAAAGTTTGAATCTGAAATTGTCCACAAGAGAATTAAATTTAAAATTAGGACCTTGTAGAAAGAACCACTTAATTTAAAATTTAAATTTTAAAAAAGATCTAAGATTGGGATTTGGAATTGGAAATGTACAAGATTAATTTAGGAATTAACCACTTTAATTTTAAAATTAAAATTTTATCCAAGGTTGCAATTTTGAATTTGAATTTTAAATTAGCAACCAAATTTGAAGAGGGAAATTCAAAATTTAAACAACCCACAAGCTCAATTTTAAAAAATTAAAAAATTAGAGTTTTTAAAATTAACCACTTAATTTTAAAAATTAAATGTGAAACTTGACTTGTAGATGAAAATTTAAATTTTCAAATGGAATGAATCCTTGGATCTAAAATAGTTAATCTAATTTATACAAATCACAAGATCAATTTTGAATTTAAAAATTAGGGTTTTAGTGAAATTAATCTCTAGATTCTTAAAATTTGCAAAGAAAAAAAAACTTGTAAATGAAAATTGAAATTTTAAATTGCGTACACTCAGATCTAAAAGAAAATAATTAGAATTAATGGTGTAAGGAGTCAAGTTCACCAAAATGTAAAGTGGAAAATTTGGGAGCTTAGCAAATTCGCCAATTGAAAGGGGAAAATCTCTAAGCTCAATATTCACTCGGAGAAACTTTACATTCAAAAGAGGGGTTGAATCTACTAGATATAATCCTAAATGATGCAAGGACTGAATACTAAGTAGATTGGTTGAATAACTCAAGTGCTTAATTGAAGATAAAATAGGTGGAAACAATGAGCTATAGATTCGGGATTCAGTCGTGCACCTAGATCTGAGAAGTTTGAGATGATTCGGAGCTACTCCATGAAATCGGAAAAAATTTGCAAGGATCATGTGTCCAGACATGGGAGCTCCCAACTTGGTCCTCCAAACTTTCTGCACGTCAAAAAGAGCTTTTTCATCTCTGCAAATAAAGATTAATTCCATAAGTAGAATTGTGCATCTACTTCCTACACATAGAAGAAGAAAGGGGTTTTACTAAAAAAAACCCAAGTTTGGAATCAACCTTGAATGGAATACTACAAATATATGAAATAAATGATGGAAAGGTATACCTTCAGATCTACAATAGATGATGATGATGATTTGCCTCTTAGATGTAATAAACAATGAACACTGAAAGAGGGGGGTAAATCTGTGTTTCAGTATTTATAAATTTGTTAATATGATTCTTTATCCACTGAATTCTAATAGCGAAAACTATAATGCAAAAACATAAAACAAATAAGCACATAACCATAACACCAATATTTTTACATGGAAAACTGAAAAGTAAAAAACCAATGAACGCTAAGAGGTGGGGCTAAATTAGTGTTTTGATATTTATAAATTTGTTAATCTGATTCTTTATCCATCAAATGCTAATAGTAGAAGCTATAATGCAAAAACACAAAACAAATAAACACATAACCATAACACCTATACTTTTACATGGAAACTCGGAAAGGGAAAAACCATGGTCAGATTTGAACCCACAATATTATTATACTATGACCAGTAGTAAAACAATATTACATGAGGGGAATGCACATACATTCAGGCTCAATCCTTAGAGATCACTACTCAATTACAAAAGGGCTACAACCTAGAGGAAGGATCACTTCCTTACATGCTAGTAAAAAATGATTATAATGAGCAATGAACTGAATAAAAGCATCAAACTATGACAAATGATAGTTTTGGCTAGGCACAAAGTGATCCATTGTTACTAATCTGATAAATTACTCTGTTATGCTCTGCTACTGAATAGTGTATGTGAAACTGCACTCAATTTCTCCTAAAATCATGTCCCATATCATCTCATCCTAAAAAAGCTATAGTGGGAACCTACCCAAAATAAGATGATACTTTACAGTAGTATGTGTAAATATTACAATGGGGAATGCACATGCATTCAGGCACACTGCCTAGAGATTACTACTCAAAATAAGATGACCTAGAAGGCTCCAACCTTCAGGGAAGGTTCACTACCTTACAACAAGATTCAGACTACAATCTGGATTACATGAACTGCAAAGATTGCATCTGCTAATGCCTAATAATAATTCTGGTTAAGCACATTTGTCTGCCCTGCAAAATCTCTGCTCAATACACCATACCAAAGGATAAATTCACTTATGCACACATACACCACTCTTTGATAATATAGACACCACATCGACACACAAATTACATGACTATACCACCTATTTATACAAATCATCAACCTTGACTACAAGGTTGGCCAAACCCTCAACCCTTAATTACGAAATTACATCACAAAATATATATATCAACCACTGGACCAATATAATGACATATATGACATAGCATGGACCTAAATCAAATCTCCAAATATCCATCACCACCAAAAATCTCACCAAGGTCAAATGTGCAGCATGCTACACCACTAAAAATACCGCATAACACGAAGAATATAATTGGATCAACAAAATCACCAAGAACGTGCACAAGAATCAATGTGGACCATGAAGACAAATAGGATAGAATCAGTAAACACCAACAAACACATTAGAAACATTCACAATACTTGTACCAACACCACTTATTCAAATCTTCATCGATCAACATGCTAACTTACAAGAATACTCAACAACGGTAATTCGGACTAGAAAGAAAGCTTGCAGAGCACCAAATCATGAACCATCTGAACTGAAGATACACTTGAGAATCCAAAAAATTCTTCCAAATCCGCAACCAAAATAATCATACTGGAGCTCACCAAATCAAATACAAAACTGTGCCACCCACATAACAGAAAGATGAAACTACAAACTAGATCAAATAATATGATCGAGTAAACTTTTGGATCACTAAAATAAATAAGGAATGAAGTATTCCAGCATCCCAAATAGATTAATCAAGCATATCAACAATGCAATCACTTTAACACCAAACAACTCTCTGCAACACTAAAACATAAGAATATGTTGACATGAGTAACAACAAAATATCCTAGTAGCATCAATATCCAACAATCTCCCCCTTTGGCATTTATGGCAATATATGAATATGAAAAAAATCAATACAAAGGAAATAGATCAACACCACCAAATTGAAACAAAATCCCCATAAGATAATGCTCATAAGGCTTCCAAAGATAAAGTAGTTTTTCACATGTCTCTCCTCCCCTTTGACAAAAAATGCCAAAGACAGAATATAGATTATGCCTCTCCCCCCCTATATAGGATAATCTTTCACAACTCAATCCACTGATCATATGAATCACATACTGACTACTTCGACTGAGTAGTAGCACCAACTAATTACCCTAAAAAAAAAGATAATGCTCTAAAATCCTCTAACAAGGTTACTCTTAACAGGGTAGAGCTCCTAATAGGGCTGAGGCAAAATCCCTTGACTGGGTGACTCCTAACAGGGTTTTCTCTTAATTGGGTATATTGTAAGCTCTTCACTGAACTACGCCTTTAACCGAGTGCATTCTAAAAGGGTACAAATACATATTGTGGGTGATAATTCCCACCGTGGTTATCCCAGTTGGGTTTCCACATCAAAAATATCTATGTTCATGTGGTGGATGCATTATTGATTTGTGCATTTGATATGTTTATCTTGTTTGCATATTGATGAACACTTGAGTGAATGGTTTGTTAAATCAGCTTAGAAGATTGTTTGAGTAGTTACCAGTATAGTTTTGTGAAGTGTTGCAAAAAAAATTTATTACTGAAATTTACACCCCCCCCCTCTCAGTAATAACTCGATCCTCATAATAACAAAATCTAGATGTTGGAAACCCAAAGTTTTTCATTAGAGAAAATTCTGAGTGATATTGAAGCATTGAGAGAAGTGCATAGGGTGCTTGAACCATGATTGAATTGTTTGGAAAAAAAATCAATCTTTTATCCTAACTTGATTTCGTAAAGACTTTGTGTGGTTATGCTGAAATTAAACTCCTTGCATGCCCCAAAGTCATATCAGCATGAAAAAAAAGGGTCGATAGGATAAAAATCGTGTCTTGTCGAAAGGCTATGTCCCATCAAAAAATAGTTTGTAAGTGAGATGCGACATGTGTGACAATGAAATATCAACTTCAATGTGACACCGAAAGTCTACCATGCCCACATGAAGTTTCACTGAAAGTCAAGGTCATGCTAAAAAGGAATCGTCAATGAGACATCTCCCATGTCTTACCAAAATGTGATGTTGGTATGACAACAAGGGTCTGGAAAAGCCAAAAGGAGGTCTTGCTGAAAGCCAAAGTCGCACTGAAATATTTTTGTTGGTGAGACATCTTCTATGCCTCAGTGAATCATGTGTGGCAATATAAAATAATAGTTTGGTAAGAGCAAAGGGAGACTTGTTGAATGGGCATGTCAAATAAAAAACTTAGGCATTTGGGAGAATGTTTCCCATCTTACCAAAATATCAATTTTGGTATAACAGTGGTTGTTTGGTAAGAGAAAAGGAGAGTCTCACTAAGCGAGTGTGTCTCACAAAAAGCAGTGGTAGGTGAAGTTTTAGGGCCGTGGGGAAGAAAGGAGAGGAGCATCCCACCACCACATGAGATGAAGATGAGTAGGGTGGAGATACTATGGGGAGGTAATGTGCAACAAGATGCAAGGAAGATGAGCCTCCCTGCCATCCTATAACCTGTACAATAGGGTGTGACAAAAGCGGTGTGGGCTAAATAAGAAGTTGGGGTAGAGTTTAGGGTTCCCACTGCATGTGCTCATTTCTCTGGTAAGCATGATTCTTTATGTGTTGAAGAAAGGATTGCAAACACATAAGCATATGAAGGAAATAAAAAAATTGAGAGGTAGGTTACAAATATGGATGATAAAAGGGGAATAATTTCAGATGGAATAGTGTTTGTGACTGAATGCACTTAAAGAATTATTTTCTCAAAAGGAGAGATCTAGAGCAAGGAATACTTTCGGCCAAGCATAACAGTCTCTCTTTATTGATAGCTACATGATAAATGAATCATGTTAAAGACAAAGAATTGTGTGTGACAATTGATTTTTATATTTTATTTCAGTCTTGAAATGTGTTTTACATCAAAGAGATGTACAGAAGTTACAAAACACTCAACAAGAGGGAATTTTCTATTTTTGAACAAAGAGAAAATTTAGGCCAAAGTCAAGTGCCAAAAAGAGGAAATTTCAGAAAAATTCAAAGGGTAAGAATGGAGAAAGTGATGTCTTTTCCACAACAAGTGTGTGAGTAGACAAGTCAGAATTTGTTGTGCAAGCATGAAGGGCAAAATGTGTGAATGCAAAATTGTTCTTCTAGATTTTCTAGGTGTTGCCAAGAGATTTAGGGATGCATATTAAAGGCAAAATTGGAGAGAAGAGAATGCAGATTTTCAATTCTAAAATTCAACAAGGAGAAGGCCATGTGTTAATATAGAACTCATTCTAGGGTTTCTCTAGGGTTTTATTCTTGGTGTACTTAGATTTCTTTTCTTGTCATTTTTGGAGAGTCTGATATAATTTTCAAAATATTTTGAAAGCAAAGATTCCATGTATAGTCCCAATTAGGAGTAAGGAAGAGTTATTTTTTCAGCTAGCTTCAAATAGTTTCTAATCAGAATGCAAGTAGGTTAAGTGTTTGTTGCAGCCATCACCTTTATGTATGATCATTATTTCATAGAATGAATGATCAAGAATCTTTTGTTTTGTCCCAACAAGTCCTGGTGTTTGTCTTGTTTTTTTCTTCTTTTCAACGAAGAGATTAAACTTATTTCAACAGGATAAAGAAATAGTGATATGTGTGTTGTAGTATTTACAAGAATGATTGTAATATAACTCGAACATGGAAAATATTGATAAAATGTATTGGTATTTTAAGCTCATGGGTTAAATATTTATCTATTTGGGTTTAATTATGTTGTAAGTTGACTCTACTGCCCTAAGGAAAGCACTTGTCATGGCGCTTTTACCCAGTTTTCAGAATCAATATAATTTTGTAAAATCTCATTTTTGTTTTGTAGGAGAAGGCTTAGTGTAGAAATAAATCCCAAGTACTGAGTAAAATGTTAACAAGACATGATTGTAGCCAAATATGAAGTTTATAAGCTTTCCTTAGCACATTCATATTCAGATATTTGTTGTAAAATGTAAAATGTAATGTCATGAGTGTTGAAATTTGCAGGTTATTTAGGCATTACTCAGGTGTACCTACCTAGATCTTGCAAAGCCAAAAGTGGACTGAATCTCATTTGTTGGCCAAATCCTATTTTAAACCTGTAGATAAGTAAGTGGATAATCATTCAGGGTTTAGGATCTATTGATTTGGGAATCAACAGGATCACCCTTTGAACAGTGCTTTCATTATAACTTCCACATTGATCACTTATGGTGGTGGTTATTTCAATGTAAAGTGTAATACAATTTGAGAAAAAATAAATCTATTTTTGTATTTTTTATAGTGTCAAATAAATGTCATCATTTCTTAAAATGAACCTATCATTCTTGCAAAATTTCACTTAGTTATTTTTTTTTTTTTTAACAAAATAGACACATTATTTACTATTTTGATAGATAAAGTTATTACATGTAAAGAACCTAATATCTAAACCCTAATCGATTTGAAGAAAAAATTAAAAATAAAAACACTAATATCTATACCTAAACTCATTTAAAGAAAAAAAATATATAAATAAAATGAAATAGGACTAAAGAATACTTGGATGTGTAGTCACTAAAAATACCAGGTACCTATTACAATATTTCTTTCTCAATTGTTGTGCTAAAATTGATTTCACAAGGTTTAAAAATAAATAAATACTTTTTGATAACAATTACCTATTTGTTAGATAATGGGTAACAGATTTGTGAATAAGCCGTACCTGTTTCTATGGTAAAGGAGAGTTGTCGTGAAATATTTGAAATATATAAAACTCTCATTTTTTTATTTATTTTGTGTATGAGTTTTTGAAGGCTCATTTTTTGGCTTCCATTGGGGCACCAATTGGTATCAGAGCTAGCTTGATTGAAAGGATTGCACACCAAGCCAGTGACAAAGTGTTGGTGAATTCCTACAAAGAATGCTCACAACGCTACTAGCCACCACGTATGACAGAACTATGTATGATTATTCAGATCATGGCATTGTTGTATTGAGTGTGGGATCCATAGCCAAAGTGTGTTGAGGTTGCACTAGCCTTTGAGGAGAGCAAAAACAAGGAAACAATATGTCAATTATTCAGTGTACTTTCTCATTTTGTTCCATGCAATGGTCATTGTGTCCTTGAAGATAAAGTCATTATGCAGTTAAAGATTTTGAAAGGGAAGACCTGATCTTTGCCCCGATTGGGATCCCTATGTTTATTATCTCATATTTTGCATGCACTCCCTAATGAGAATGGCAAGCTATTTGATTGTTACTGGTTATCAATGGGACCAGATTACATAGTCAACATTATGGTGTCACTGTTTACACTCACAAAGGTATGGATACTTTATCATGTTTAATCTATATTATGATATCTACTTGGAATCATTAATGCATGGATTGGATAAGTTGACCTAAATATGTTTGTCTACATATAGAAGGAGAATTTGTGAACAACGGTACATTGATCTAATAAAAAGCCAAATGATTTGATGGGATGTTTGTGTTAGTATTCTTACTTGGGGATCCTTTGAGTAGGATGAGGATCCATAAAAGCGCAATTGCAAGTTGGATAAAGTTGCCAATGTTAGATTACAAAGAAAGAAAAAAACAAAAGAATCCTATTAGTTATTCTTGGTTAAGACTACCAAGTTATATGGAAGTCTTAATTCACCAGCACTAAGCATTTATTTCTACTAGATGATAAACATCAATTTGTGTTACTTATATGATTAATATTTGTTTCTCTTTGTGTTCCAATATATGAAAGTTTCTCATATCTAAGGGGATTGTCTGCAAAGTTTATTTCTGATTTTACGTTGAAAGAAAAGATGAAGAATTGTTTGAAGCTTGTAAGTTGTAATCCACTATCTAAACAAGGATCCAAACTTGTATGAGAAGATTTTTTTTTAGTCCAATGCCATTAATTGTATCCAAAGATGAAAATATCTCCTATTAGTGTTAGAGAAGGCCTTATTTTTTAAGAGATGGCATTTAGAGTTTGTTGAAGAGGATAAGGTCAAGAAAGAACAACTACAAATGTAGAAATTCTAGAGGAGATTAGAGACATTCAAGTACGATTGTAGGCTATGGAACTTGCAAAAAGAAGAGGTATTGACATGAAAGATGTCTATGACAGAGAGGATGAATCTCAAGAAGAAGAAGAAGTAGAGTTTAGGTAGAGGGAGTTGAAACAAGAATCGTTAGATTCTTTCTAGGAGCAAGTTAAAAACCAAAGTTGGAGGTACCTATGTATGAATGTAGCTTGGATGCTAAGAAATTGATTGACTGGATCAATGTAATAAATAAATACTTTGATTATGAAAATGTTGATGATGATAAGAAAGTGAAGTTTGTAGTAACTAGACTAAACGATGATGCATCCCTCTGGTGGGATGGAGTTAAAGATGAAAGAAGACAAAAAGGAATGCCCAATATCAAGTGCTGGGATAGCATGGTAGCTAACCTAAAAGGTGTTTTTTTCCCAAAGATTACCAACTTAATCTTTTCAAGAAATTGCAAAATCCTAAACAAAAGAAATGTTAGTTAAAGATTATACAAAAAAAATTTATAGGTTGACCATTAGAGCTGATCATGAAGAAGATGATCTTGAGAAAGTGGGCTGATATCTCAATGGATTGAGATATAATATTCAAAAGATGAAGAAATCAATCTTTTGTGTACAAGCATACTGGAAGAAGCATATCAATATGCCCTCAAAGCAAAGGAGAAATTATCCAAAAAATAAACATAGAGCTTGAGGGGAAAATGTAGATGTTTTAGAGGAAGAGGTGTTGGTATTTTGGTATGGTTTTGTCATTGATGTCAACACCTATCAACACTTATCAACTCTGGCACTTTGGAGAAATGGTTATGTTCACTAGCACGCAAGTGACTTTATGCACAGTCATCGGTATCTAGTACACTGGAAGGATATATTGTTCACCGACACTTGGAATAACATGGAAAAAATATGGTTATGTCGAAGACATCATTTGGAAACTTTGTCTTGGAGATTTGTTCATTGGTATATTTGTATTTGCGTATTTGTTGTTACCGGCAAATAGGTCTAGGTTATGCACCAGCAAGCTTATCTATTCCAGATCAGCACGAAACGCTTTGGAGATGATTTTATTGTTATTGTAAATGCATTAAGCTGACATGTTGAATCAGATATTGCATCGGTTATTGATTTTCTTGTAATTATTTTATTGTAATATCTTGTAGAGCTGACCTACTAAAATTTGTCTTAGGTTATAGTATATATGTAAGATCTTATTTGTAAGATCGATAGGCATTTGGAAAAAAGAATCATAAGAAGGTATATGCAAGAATAAGCAGAGTTATACATGCAGACATCATTGAAGCTGAAGAAAGGTTTTTGTAAAGGCAATCAGAACTACACCGGTACTGAATCCAGCATATGAAGATGCTATTTTGTGCAGTACATCATTATTGGATTTAACCATCAAATTGTAGTCAGTATGACTCCTATTTGTGTTTGAGCAGTGAGCTCTAGGCGCTTGGCCTTTCTACATGTGCAGACCCCATTTGTATACACATACTATCTGCAGTAGTATCATCTGATTGTGGGTAAGGTTTCCCACCATGGTTTTTCCCCTTACAGGGTTTCCATGTACAAATATTGGTGTTATGTGTTGTGGATGTTATTTGTCTTTCTATCTCATGCATTAATCTTTACCAGTACTATAATTAACTGATAAACTATCTACCGACATAAAGTCTAATTTATCGGTATTAAGCATTAAGGTTGGTTAAGTTGTTTTTGGTTTGAATTTATTAGACAATTGATTCACCCCCCCCTCTCAATTGTCTCCAAGACCTAATAATTGGTATTAGAGCTGAGTTCTCTTTTTGCAGAAGTTTAACAACCTGAGGAGATCCAATGTCTACTAACTATTTCAGGAAGGACAGTCCTAAACTTGATGGAACCAACTATAGAATATGGAAGATAAGAATGGAGACACATTTGAATTACATTGGAAAGGACATATGGGAAATGCAAAATTATGAATAGAACTAGTTTGGAAATTGCAATTGGTAATCAAACTAGAGGTAACATTTTTCATTTGAGTAACAATGAAAAGACATGCTTGATTGCACTCATTGATGAAAGTCGGCTATGGCATAAGAGATTCTATCATGTAAATTTTGATTGCATGGTAAAAAACAGTACTACTAAGGTAGTTAGAGATTTACCTAAGATTGTTAAGAATCATAATCTAGTATGTAAGGAATGTCAATTTGGAAACAAGTTAGATCATCTTTTAAAAGTATTCCAAAAAAATCTAATAATGCTCTTGACTTAATTCACACTAATTTATGTGGTCCAGGTAGAACTAAAATCTTACAAGGTGATAGATATTTTATGCTAATCATTGATGAATATTCTAGAATGTGTTGGGTTACTTTTCTTAGAGAAAAATCAGAAGCACTTGGGAAGTTCAAATTATTCAAAGCAATTGTATAAAATGAAACCGGTAAGAAAATAAAATGTCTGAGATTAGATCAAGGAGGTGAATTCACATCTAAGGAATTTAATACATTTTGTGAAGTGAAAGGAATCAAAAGATAGTTATCAGCACCCCGGACACCATAGCAGAATGGAGTTGTAGAAAGGAAAAACAAAACTATCTTGGATGCAGCTAAAAGTATGTTATCTGAAGAAAATCTACAACATGTATATTGGAGAAAGGCAGTAAGCATAGCGGTCTATACATTCAACAAAGTTCACATCAAAGGAGAAACCGGTAAGACCCGTCATGAACTATGGTTTGGTATTACTCCTACTCTTAAATATTTTAGAATATTTGGAAGTAAATGCTATATTAGAAGAGATGAGTATATTGGAAAATTTGATCCTAGAAGTGATGAAGGAATATTTCTTGGTTATTCATCTAAGAGAAAAGCATATAGATGTTTTAACAAGAGATTGTAGAAAATTGTTGAGAGTACAAATGTGAAGATTGATGAATAGTTTAGAGGAACTTCAAGGTATATAGACTCTAAAACGACAACAGAGATACTGACAAACGAACCTACATTGAATCCATCAGTACAAAATGAAGATCTAGTTACACCAGTATCATCTGAAAACTCCATTGTAACTGAGGAACAACAGTAAATGAAGACACCTCGGTATGTAAGATTGAACCACTCTGAAAATTAGATAATTGGGAACAAGTATCAAGGAGTTATGACAAGAGGAAGACTGGAAAATGAAGAGGTATGTCTTATTTCTCAAATTGAACCATCATCAATTAATGAGGCATGTGAAGATGAGCACTAGATTAAAGCTATGGAAGACGAACTAGAACAAATTGAAAAGAATAACACATGGACATTAATTCCTCGGCCTAAAGACAAAAAAGTGATTGGAACAAAATGGGTATTTAGAAACAAACTTAATGAATATGGGAAGGTAATCAGAAATAAAGCAAGACTAGTGTGTAAGGGATATTCTTAGAAAGAACGAATTGATTATAATGAAACCTTTGCACCGATAGTTAGAATTGAGGCAGTCAGATTATTCTTGGCTTTTGTAGCACACAAGAACTACAAAGTATATCGAATGGATATTAAATGTGCATTTCTAAATGGAGATCTTGAAGAAGAAGTTTACATTGAGCAACCTGATGGATTTTCTTTAACAGATAACAAAGATATGGTTTGTAGGTTAAGGAAAGCTTTGTATGGGTTGAAGCAAGCTCTAAGAGCTTGGTATGCTAGATTGGATAAATATCTTTTGAAGATTGGTTTTGCTAAAGGTAATGCTAACAACAACTTATACTATAAAATAACTAAGGATGACATCTTGGTTATAGAAGTTTTTGTTGGTGATATAATCTTTAGAGGAGAAGATGGATTATGTAAAGACTTTTCTATTGAATGTAGCATGAATTTGAAATGTCTATGATTGGAGAGATGAAACTCTTTTTAGGATTGAAGATTTCATAGACTGATGAAGGTATATTCTTAAGTCAATCCAAGTACTTGAAGGAGTTACTAAAGAAATTTGGGATGGACAACTCTAAACCAGTAAGAACACCTATGACTACAAATGACAAATTATCACTAAGGGATGAATCTACACTTGTTAATCTAACTAGATACAAGTCTATGATAGGAGGCCTACTGTATTTGACACAAACAAGACCTGATATTAAGAATGCAGTATGTATTGTTTCAAGATTTAAGAGTAATCCTAAAGAAAATCATGAATTAGCAGTAAAAAGGATTTTTTCATACTTACAAGACACTACAAATCTTGGTTTATGGTATCTTAGAGATGAAAATTTTGAATTATGTACATATACAAATACAAATTGGGTAGGAGATATGGATGACAGAAAAAGAACCACCGGCGGAGCATTTTTTCTTGGAAGCAGATTAATTTCTTGGTTGAGTAAGAAACAAAGTTGTACATCTTTATCAATAGCAGAATCAGAATAGTTGCAGCAGCAACTAACTGTACACAGGTATTATTTCTTAAACAAATGTTGAAGCACATAAAGGTAAAATGCAAGGAACCTATAACTATATATTGTGATAACACTACAACAATTTATATATCTAAGAATCCGATACTACATTCCAAAACTAATCATGTTTCTATAAAATTGAACTTTCTAAAAGAGATTGTTGAAGAAAAATAAGTAAAACTGGTTTATGTGAATACTAAAGAACAGATTGCAGATATTTTCACTAAGCCTTTGCCTAAGGAGACTTTTGAATATCTCAGAGACCAGCTTGGGGTCATACCCCACCGGTAGAGACTTAGATAGTTGATGTTTGTCATCAACCAGAAAAACTAACAGAGAAATCTTTTACTTCGGCTTTGATGAGGAGAGCTACTTCTCAGGGGGAGTAGTTGTCATACTGAATTGATTGGTATTTTGTATTTGAACCTGGCTTTTGTATTGGCTTTGGCATTCGATGTCAAAGGGAGAGAGATTGATATGGAAAAACACAAGGAGAACACATGTTACTCTTAGGGGGAGAGACTATTACTTTGGGAGAGATTGATTACTCTTTGTATCTGAATTTAGATTTCTAGTTATGATCTCTTTTGGGAGATTGTTGGTTTTTGGTATTTGGCATTTCCGTTTTGGCACTTTGATGGTTTTTCCATCTTGTGTTGCCATCAATGCCAAAGGGGGAGATTGTTGGTATTTTGGTATGGTTTTGTCATTGATGTCAACACCTATCAACACTTATCAACTCTAGCACTTTGGAGAAATGGTTATGTTCACCGGCAAGAAAGTGACTTTATGCACAGTTACCGGTATCTGGTACACTGACAGGATATATTGTTCACTGACACTTGGAATGACATGGAAAACATCTGGTTATGATGAAGACATCATTTGGACACTTTTTCTTAGAGATTTGTTCATTGGTATATTTGTATTTGCATATTTGTTGTTACCGACAAATAGGTCAAGGTTATGCACCGGCAGGCTTATCTATTCCAGATCAGCACGACATGCTTTGGAGATGATTTTATTGTTATTGTAAATGCATTAAGCTAACATGTTGAATCAAATATTGCATTGGTTATTGATTTACTTGTAATTATTTTATTGTAATATCTTGTAGAGCCGACCTACTAAAATTGGTCTTAGGTTATAGTATATATGTAAGATCTTATTTGGAAGATTGATAGACATTTGGAAAAAAGAATCATAAGAAGGTATATGCGAGAATAAGTAGAGCTATACACATAGACCTCATTTATGGTGAAGCGTGTTTTTGTAAAGGAAATCAGAACTACACTGGTACTGAATCTAGCATATGAAGATGTTATTTGATGTAGTACATCATTATTGGATTTAACCATTCAATTGTAGTCAGTGTGACTCCTATTTGTATTAGCTCTAGGTGCTTGACCTTTCTACATGTGCATACCCCATTTGTATACACATACTATCTATAGTAGTATCATCTGATTGTGGGTAAGGTTTCCCACCGTGGTTTTTCCCCTTACAGGGTTTCCACGTACAAATATTGGTGTTATGTGTTGTGGATGTTATTGTCTTTCTATTTCATGCATTAATATTTATCAGTACTGTAATTAACTAATAAACTGTCTACTGGCATAAAGTCTGATTTACCGATATTAAGCATTAAGGTTAGTTAAGTTGTTTTTAGTTTGAATTTATTAGACAACTGATTCACCCGCCCCCCCCCTCTCTTAGTTGTCTCCAAGACATAACAAGAGGATCACAAAGTAGTAGAGGCTAGCTATAAGTGCAGAAATAAGAAGGTAGTAGCTCATATCACTAAGAAAAATCCTCCCAAGGTAATGATCACTAACTCATTTGGGTGCATTTTCCGATGAATTTTTTTTATGAACTATGGGATTTATTACTAGTATTCATAAGGTGTCTTGTCCTTAGCTCTTTTCACCAAAATCTAGTTCATAGTGTAGACAATTGTGCTGACAGCTTCTCTCCAGAAAGTTTTCGCTACACCTCCTTGTATCAAAATCATTCTAGCAGCTTCAACAACTAACCAATTGTTCCTCTCTGCAATACCATTTTGTTGTGGTGTCCTCGGTACAGAGATTTGTTATTTGATACCATTTACTTCACAATATCTAGTAAATTCCTTAGAAGTAAATTCACCACCTTGATCATTCCTCAGACACTTTATCTTCTTACCACTCTCCTTTTCAGCTAAGGCCCTGAATGCCTTGAACTTACTAAATGCTTTTATTTTATCTTTCAAGAATGTGACCCACATCATTCTTGAGAAATCATCAGTGAAGATCATAAAGTATCTTTCACCTTGAATACTTGTAGTCCTTATTGGTACACAGAGGTCTGTATGAACCAAATCTAACAAATGTTTCACTGAAAAAGATTTACTCTTGAAAGATGAGGATGTCATCTTTCCTAACTTACACTCCTTACATAGAGCATTAACTAGTTTGTCCAACTGAGGCAAACCTCTCACTGTCTTGGACTTACTCACTTTGACAATGTTTTCAAAATTTATATGACAAAATCTCATATGCCAAAGTCAATTATCATCTACTTTAGAAATTAAATAGTTGTTGACTTTAGGATTTAGGTGAAACAGGTTACCTTTAGTCTACTTGTCAGTTGCAATTAGTTCACCTTTTCTCCCATAGATTTTGCACATACCATTCTTACACTCCAATGGATATCCTTCGTCATTGAGTTGAGAAACACTCAAAAGATTGTTCTTTATACCTTCAACCCAGTAGACATCATCTGCACTACTTTTTCCATTAAGAGAAATAGTTCCCTTACCTTTAACCATGCAGGGTGAGTCATTACCAAATCTTACAAATCCACCATTAAATTCCTTGAAAGAAAGAAATTTTCTTTAGTCATCGATCATGTGATGTGAACAATCACTATCAATGATCCTATCATCAAAATTATCCATGCGAGAAACTAAAACCTTCTGATCAGATGTCTCCTCTTTAATGGCTACAAACACAATGTGTTCATTAGCATCACCCTCAGATTCCTCATCAATGATACCACCATCAACTGCAATAAGATAATCTCTTTTTCCTTTTCCCTTGTACTTCTTGAATTTCTCTCGCTTGTGCTCATTATCACCATTAGGACAGTTAGCTGCAATGTGTCCAATCTTGTTGAATGCAAAACATTTCAAAGGTAATTTACCTCTATATTTACCAGTACCTCTGGGCAACCGCTTAGCCAAAAATCCTTCAAGCTCAACCAAACTCTCTTCATCATCAACTTTTTTGTTGGATCTAGATTCATAATTGTGACTGATATCTCTACTTTTTCTCATAGATGGGTTAGAAACTAAAGCTCTAAATGCAGACTTAGATTTTTGAACACTACCATCATAACCATTTAATTCAAAAGAAGTAATGTTACCAATGATGGAGTCAAGGGTTACCTTAGTTTTGATAATAGATTTTATGTCCTGAATGGCTACAACTCAGATAGCATTGACTGGTAGCAGGGTTCTCAACACCTTACTAACCACTTTGGAATCTTCCACTTTACCACCTGCACTCTTGATCTCACTAGATATCTCTTTTATCATCTGACCATACAGTTGGATATTCTCGCCTTCAACCATCTACATGTCATCTAACTATCCTCTTAGACTCTCTTCCTTGGAAATCTTCACATGTTCATCACTACTATAGATGTATTCAAGTTTCTTCCATACCTCATAAGCAGTCTCCAGACCATGGACATCAACATATTTCACATTAGACAAAGAACTGATAATAGCCTCCAGTGCTTGATTTTTTTCTTGTTGCTCTATCTTCTTATCATCAGTCATAATCCTACTAGGTGCAACATATTGAGTACCAACATGTTCCCATTATTGATTTCCAAGACCCTTGATATAAATTTTCATTCTATCACTCCATATTCTATAGTTCTCTCTATTAAAATTCATACCTTCCTTCTTCATCATGTTCTACAAAATCTTTACCTCAAGTTGTTAGGCTTATACCTTACAGGACCTAAGATGCTCTGATACCAATTGATGGTATGATGAATGAATAAGGATCTGACCAACTACTGAGAGGGGTGGGGTGAATCAGTAGATAGAAAAACTAATAATAAACTTTCACCAATCTCATAATCAACCTCTCAAAGTAAACTTAGAACAATATATGCAATATCACTGTCAAGTTTAACTAGTTGACTATTATAATAGAGTAATATTAAACAACTTGAAACTCGTAAACATCCAAATACTTTAACTGACATAAGTAAAACTCATTTCATATTGCTACTGGTTATCATGACTTATCAAAGTGGACTAAGTAGTTAAGAAAATCAACCATAGAAAACATAACCACAAAAACATTCACCACTTGACACAATATTTAAACGTGCAAACCCAAATAGGAAAAACCATGGTGAGATAAGACTTACAAGATAACTATCTGAACTCTTTTGAAGTTCACCCTGTTAGGAGCCAATCTTGTTAAAGCTTTTATAAAAAGTCCCATTAAGAATAGATCTTGTTAGGGACCACCCAGTCAAGGGATTGACTATAATGCCTTGTTAGAAGAAATACCCTATGATGAGTAACCTTGGTAGAGGATTTGAAATCCAAGCTAATGGACCACCTGGTTAGATGATTTGAATAACACTAAGCTTGTTAGAGCTTACCCGATTAGGGGATTTCAAACTGATGTAATTGTTAGAAAACAATAGGGGTTTGTTGATCTGTTTGAATAGCACTACACTTGCTTGTTCAGATCCTTTTCATGCTCCTATTTGCCTTTACACAAACTACAGATTCATCATCTGGTCCGACAACCACACACTCAACTGAAACTTTGCCAACTCTGAAACAAAACAACTTGTCGATATTATAAACAAATCAATAGGCCGATAACACAACAAAAACCTAATTCTCTCATAGAGTTTACAAACAAGTCATTTGAAGTATGACCATTGGATTACATAACAATCTCTACACATCATTCAAGAAATCCTCGACCGCTCCTTGATCATCACTTCATCAAACTCAGTAACTCATCACATGCTTTTCATTACATGCAATATAATTTCTCATTCCCTAGATAAAAATCGTTATCTCAATGCGCCAAAATCACTTTGAAACTCTCTTCATACAATATGCATGCATTTCATAATCATTACCACTCATCATCAGATCATAAACCAATACAACTAATTCACCAAAGTTAATCGGTTAGGTTTTATCAAATCAACAGGTAGGGTTTACCAGTTCAACTCTCTAATACTTAGCAATACCGATTCACTCCACAAACTTACCTACTAGTTACAGTTTCCTTCACTAGTTCTTCCTACCAGTTACAAAACAACATTACAACAATATCATTATCGATTAATTCACATCAATGACAACATAACATTTCATTAATCCAATCTTCATGCAAATGCCAAAACTCTTATTGAACTTTTCAAGCTTTCCATTAGCCTTAGTAAGCTCTCTGGTAAGATCTTCATTGTGTTTTGTCAGAGTGTCTCTTAGAGATATTTCCATCTCAAGATCTAGTTACAGTGCTTCTTTCTCTTCCTCCTCCTCATGCCAATGCTCATGAAAAGTTGCATTCTCCTATTTGATCTTAGCAATCTCATGATCTCTCTCTTTAATTAGGTCTTCAGTTTCCCTCCTTGCTTCAAGTTCTTGGCTCATATGGATTGCATCAATGTGAGCCACATCTGAAGAACTATTGTTAGAGATCTCCAATAGTTGCTTAGTCGTTTCTCTCCTTTTAACTTGTGAAGATTTAAATCTGACCCTTAGGGTTTCAAGCTCTTCCTTGGTTGCATCAAGCACTCTATCCATCTCTAAATAACTCATATCCCTCATGGTGGCTATAGGGTTTCCTTCCAAGTGATTAAGCCTTAAGGAAGTTAGGCTCTGATACCAATTGATAGACTTATACAACACTAAGAGGGGGGAGTGAATCAGTGATAGAAAAAATAATACCACTTTAAACGCAGACTGGTAAAGATAGTTAACCAATTTTATTATAACTATGCATGCAATCCAAAATGATATTAAAGAATCCACAACAAGTAAAACATCCACCATAACACAATTGTTTATACATGGAAAATCGAAGTAGGAAAAACTACAGTGAGTTGGGACTCACAAGTTAACTATATGAAGTAATAGGTAACTAACAGGTTAAGGTCTACAAAGTGCTTTTCTTGTTGGCCATTTGGTGGAATTGATTATGTGTTGCATTGATGTTTTGTCATTGATGTCAACACTAGCCGTTTGGATGCTTTATCGACACCCTTCTGGTCCTAGTAGGTTAACTGGTTTCTGGTTAACTTGGATCTGGTATGATCTGGTATAGTCCGGTGATGGAATTGGCTTGTTCATGATACTTATACTCATATTTGGTCAGTTGGTTTCAGCCTAGTGATTGGATTCTATCTTGCTTGCTTAGATGATTGGTTTCTGGTTCCAATGAGGGTTTCACTGTCAAAGCTTTTAATGGAGATCTTTGATGAAATGCATAAGTGGTGTTGGTGTAGCTTCTGATGAAGTTTCAGGATGTTTTTGATGATCATGTTTGAGACTTGGTGGTTGGAGATCATTGCTAAAGCATGTGGACCTATACCTAGTCCCGGTTGATCTAGGTTATGGACTAGATTTAATGTAACGTGTGGATAAGACCTATTGATGTATTTTTAGGATGTCTTATGTATTGATATTACTTGTTTGGTCTAAGGCCAACATGGTTTGTAATTATGTAATTAGTTTATTAGCTGGTGGCTGACCTGATTGTTTATGGTCGAGGGTTTGTATATATAGATGTAAGATCTCATTTTCGATCATCATGGTTAATGTAAGAGGTCATGGCCAAGGAATATAATGTGTGGATAATGTAATATCAATTAGGATGAGGAGTTGGTTGATCATTGGAGATCGAAATAGGTTTATGTAAGAGGATTCAGTCCCCCAGTATTGAGCTTAACCGAAACTATACTCTAGCATAGGAGATGCCATCTTTTGCAGTTCAACACTTCCTGTATTTTTGTCTGGATTTCTATGTAGTCACTAATGCTCATTTTGTGATGAGTAGTGTGCTCTAGGTTGTTGGCCTTCCTACAAGTGCAGGCCCATTCATTGTAATTCACATACTTACTACAGAAGTATTATCTAACTGTGGGTAGGCTTCCCACCATGGTTTTTCCCTTTACCGAGTTTTCCACATACAAATATTGGTGTTGTGTGGATGGCTTTTATTATGTGATTATTTTTTATGCTTAATTGGATTAAATTCTATTCTAGGGTGAACTCACAAAGTTGGTTCCCACTTTTTGGTACATCCTGATTTTTGTTGAAATCATACATTTAAAAAAAAATATAATGATTTAAGCTTTAAGAGGTCCCATTTGAAGTAATTAATTGAAGAGAGTTAAATCAAAGGCTCTTAGATCAAAATTTCTTGGATAGAACCTCTCTACTTCTAAATCATACTTGCAATGGAGTCTCATTTGCATCTATCGAATGCTGATAAAAAACCAATTTTACATTAGCTTTTGGGGGGTCAAATTAATTCATTTAATTTTATTTTTTCAAAAGTATTTAGTCCTTATTATAAGCTTTCCAAATATTATAACTTTTAATATATTTAATTTCATTAATATATTTTTATTTTATTTCTTATGAATGTAGGTTTTTCACCGAACATGAACTTCTTTGTTCAATGCATTGGGAAAAATAGTAAAATAATTCCAAAAAAATTTGAAAAATATCTATGCACTAGGTATTGATGTTTTCTTTCTAACAAAAAAGAAAGAAAAATGAATTTTGATATATATAGAACAAGTTATGTGTTCAAACGTACACCTATATCCAAATTATAATTAGTCAAACTTCAAAACTTAATAAAATAAAAAATATTCAACATATCACTATCAAACCAACTGCATGCTCCGGGTATTGATGTTACAAACCAAAATTCAAAAGAATTAAGTTTTTATCATTTATAGAAAAAAAATTATATGTTTCAAGATACACATCACTCTTAGAAAATGTTGTTTGTTGTAAACAACTACTTTTTGAGGGAGATGGAAAAATCAATAAAATTTTATTCAAACAAATTTGCAAAAATTATATTTAGAATCTACAAACAAGATGTTAAAAATCACTAGTTTATATCATCTTCAAATTCTTAACAATTTAAAAGTTATAGGTGTCAAAAACTGAAGGTTTTTTTTCAAAATATTCATCTAAGTGTCAAAGTTGGTCAAAAAGTGGGAACCAGTATTGTGAGTTCACCCTCTAGTATTATTGTTTTGGGTTGTCGTATTAAAGTTTTAATTGCTGAATGTTCATATAATATGTGACGATTGATTCAACCCCCCCCCCCCTCTCAGTTGTCTTCTAGTTATCTATGGCGACTAATTGTTCAAGTTCATCCAATTATTTTGGAACTATTTTTTGAAGGGATATTTCAAGGCTTGATGGAACAAATTACACAGTATGGAAGATTCAGACTCATCTAAGATGTCTTGGTAAGGAGATTTGGGAGACCACACAGAATGGTGTCACACCCTATAATTCGAGATCTATAAATCCTCCTCTGGCAAACCTAGACAAGGAGCTTGAGAATGATTGTAAAGCAAGATAAGCCCTCTTGTGTGCACTTTCTGATTGGAAAATAATGTGGTTAATAGACAAATCATCTAGAAAGGCTATATGGGATAAGTTGGACACTCTTAATTAAGGTAACCCTATAGTGAAGATTGCTAAAATTTATGGTTTCTAGGTGAGATATGAAAACCTGAAAAATGGAATAAGATGAAAGGATTACTGCATTCATGGAAAGGGTAAATGAGATTGTTTCTTAAGTCCTGAGAACCCTACAACCGGATTACAAAATGAAGGCCACTGTTATTAATGAGCTGATAACAATGGCTAATACATCTGTCAACATAGATACTTTGGTTGGGAAACTATCTGCTTTTGAACTTGAGGAATTTGGACCTTCTAGACCTATAAAGCCTGAACTTGCTTTTCATGCATCTACATCTACAACCGGTAAGAAAGATTGGAAAAGTTTATCTGAAAAAGAGTTAGAAGATATGAAGAGAGAAGATGATGATTTTGAGTAACTTGAAGCACTATTTTCTAGAAGAGTACCTAAAGGACCGATAGGAAGTAAGTATGAAGGAAAAGCACCTTTTAAATGTTTTGCATGCAATAAGATTGGTCATTTTGCATCTAGATGTCCTAAAAGAAATTCAAGATTTGAAGAAAGAGTTAAAAGATCATTTAAGCCTAACCATGGATATGAGAACAAGTATAGATTCAATAAAAATAGAGACAAATCATGCTACATAGTAGATGAGCAAGGAATTACCGATTCAGATAATGAATCGGCAGAAGACTCTGCTAGTGGATCTGGCAATGGGAAGGAATTGGTATTCTTGGCTATCAAGAAATATGATCTGATAGTGGAAGAGAATGTACTTGAGGAGAAGGCATTAGCTGCTAAAATTGATGATAAGGATGAATGGGTAATTGATAGTGGTTGTTCACATCATATGATTGGAGATAAAGGGAAGTTTCAGTCTTTGCAAGAATTTGATGGTGGACTAGTTAGATTTGAAGATGACAAGGCATGCATGATAAAAGGAAAAGGAACTATATCATTGGATGGTAAGAACAATACTAACAATGTTTATTATATTGAAGGTTTGAAGCATAATCTTTTGAGTGTAGGACAATTGGTAGATAAGGGATTTCAATTACAGTTCAAGGATGGAAAATGCAAAATCATTAACACATCTAGCTTGGAGATTGCAACCGGTACATAGACAAAAGGTAGTATTAGTCATTTGAACTTTGGTGAGAAGATATGTTTGATTATACAGATTGATGAGAGTTGGCTATGGCATAAAAGGTTGTGTCATGTGAATTTTGATTGCATTGTGAAGATAAGTTCAACTAAGGTTGTTAGAGATATACCTAAGATTATGAAGCCCTAAAATCCGGTATATAAAGAATCTCAAATGGGTAAATAGATCAAAATCTCTTTTAGGAGTATACAAGATAAATCAAATGATGTTCTTGATCTTATTCATACTGATTTGTGTGGTCATGCTAGAGTTAAAAGTTTTCATGGTGACAGATATTTCATGCTAATCATTGATGATTATTCTAGAATGACGTGGGTTACTTTTTTGAGAGAAAAATCTGAAGCATTTGAAAAATTTAAAATCTTTAAGGCTAAAGTGGAAACTGAGATATGATTGAAGATTAAATGTTTGAGATTAGATCATGGTGGATAATTCACATCCAGCGAGTTTAATAACTTTTGTGACAAACATGGTATAAGAAGACAATTTTTTGGTCCCCGGACACCTCAACGAAATGGAGTTATGGAAAGGAAAAATAGAACTATCTTGGATGTTGATAGAACAATGATGATGGAGGCTAATCTACCTCATATCTAGGGTTAGTGCAGGATCATGGGGGGCCAAAAAGTGGCGATGTGAAAAAAATAGCCTTCTCCACTTGCCTAAAAATGCAAAAATCCGTGTTGAGTTTTTGCTTGGCCTGGGTGTCAGTATACCTTGGCATGGTAAACACCTAAGCAAATCGGATATCGGATAAAATCGGATATCCGATTTTTATTTGTAATTTTAAATTAAAAATAAATTATATAATATATAATGTAATATAATAATATATTACATATTATATAATATATAATATATTATTATATTATATTATATTATATTATATATTATATAATACATAATATATAATATAATTTTAGATTATAAAATATTATATTATATTATATTATATTATATTATATAATATTATAATAATATATTATATTATATATTATATTATATATTATATAATATTATATTATAATATAATAATATATTATATAATACGTATTATATAATATAATGTTATTTTAAAATAAGTTAAGTATAAAAATCGGATATTCGATTTTCTGAGACAATATATTTGGACTGTGACAGCTTGTGAATTATTTTTAACCCATGGGCTGTGCGATTTTTGCGAATTCGATATCCGATTTTTCACCCAAAAATTGCTAAAAAATACATTGAAAGGTAAGATTTTTATTGTTTTCAATTATTTTCATTCAATTTTTGTATTTCTTTTAATATTTATTTATTTTTCATTGAAAATATGGTTTTTCATGAAAACTAAGTTTTTTAAATCAAATACAAAATTGTTTAAATTTGTTAACTAAATTCAATTGTTTACATTCAATTAGGTTTAAAATGGGGGATAACAATGAAAAGATTGATCAACCACAACCCCAACAACCAAACCCTCCTTTTTCAAACCCCCACTCAATTCAGGATTTAATTGCACAAAATTTGAATGAATTAAGGGGGATTGCAGATGTATATCGTAGGATCCCTCACCTAATCCCAATGTTTGATCCTCTTATGTCGATCATAAAGAGTATGGAAACCATGACTGAGGAGCACAATGTCCCCCTTTTGTGGCGAGATTCTATGAGGGAACAATATGCAGATCGCTTGTCATATAAGGAGATCAAGGATGTCGAGATATCCAAAGACACTATCACCTCATTATTTGTGAAACCCCACATTGGTCAACCCGTAGACCCCCCCAAAAAAAAATTATATTAAATGGTGCACAAATGATGGTATTGTGAAAAAAATTTGGGATCGTTGGTGGATGGTTTTTGACAAACCACCCAAAAACAATCCTAATGTCCCCTTCTACTTCATAAAAAAATTGTATGCTGAGTTTGTTTTAGGAAAACATGTGAACTACTTTGACATCCAACCTTTCCAGGGTGTGGGTTTAGGTATGCCCCAAAATAGACCTAGGGCAGTCAGAGTAGTCCAGGGCCCATATGTCCCCCCTCCTCCTATTGATCCCCCACCTCTAGTGCGGCATCGAGATATCATTTGTGAGGTGGCTTCATGAACCATATTGTCTATTCACTCTTTGAGTAGCCTTTTAGTTTCTCAGGCTGGGTCAGTAGCTCAACCTACTTATGATGGTAGCGGTGCATCCGGTGGTGCTAACATGTCATCCTCAGCTCCACACATTTGCATGCCCCATAGTTGTGTCATGTGTGGGCACTATGCTTGGGTCCAGTTGGAGAACATGTTGATCCTTCTATGGACAATATAGATTATGAGGTGCATGAGATACATGAAGCACTAGATGTTATGACATAGACTGAAAGATACCCTAGGGAGTCCTCACATGCTAGAGGCGAGGAGGCACTATCATCATACATTGATAAGGTAGTGGTAAGACTTGCATTTTCATAGTTTATGTTATATTTTAAATGAATATTTATAATCTAGATAGTATTAAGTACTAATTTTTATTTGCAAGTTCTATTTAATAGTTGATGGCCGAGGAGGAGTTGACACAGATTCAGGAGGGCACCTTGTCAGCCATTTCATTTGGCCTTGATAGCTTGACAGTACATAAATTATTGTAGCTAGTCATTTGTATTTTATTGTACATACATGCTCATCAATTATATTGGTATTAATTAGATTATGTAGTAACTTGCATGTATATCTTATTTTACTCTTGTAGGGCACAAGCAGCATGAGTGTAGGGCAGTGTGATTTAGGATCTGGTAGTGTAGTTGGAGACAAGGGAAAGGTAATTGAATGCAAATATGATTGAATGAATAGTTTAAATAACTTACAGTGATTATACACGTCTAGACATAGATTGATAGTTTCATATACTTGTTGTGTATATGTACAAAGAATTCTTGGCTTCACATCCTTGTTGACTACACCCAATATACCTTAAGATGAAGAAGAAGAAGAAGAGATGCCTTGAGTACATGTGTGTTTATTTTATTTTGTGTTTAGTAGATATAATTTATTATTATCAATGACAGTTATATGCTAACTCATATCAATGAAATGCTTGTGAACATATGTAGGTTGTGTATGAAAATTTAAAAAACATACCTCCTCTACTGAAGACATACATCAAGAGTCCTGCAAAGCCTAAGAGAAAACTTGGAGATGAGGTAAACATGAATAGTTCAATTATAGTTCATTTTTATGCTAACTTTTTGAATGTGGGTTATATAATATAATTAATATTAATCGTGGTTTGTTTTTTAAAGATCCTTCAGAGCTGAGCAGTGTGGCAAAGAGGATCAGTTTTGATGATCCATTAGCAGCTTAGGATGTTATAGATAGTTTTGGGATGCTTACATGTCTAGTTGGCATGTATATTTTGTATATGGACATACATTCACGTATATAGACATACATTTTGTTTGAGTTCACATTTATGCCATATTTGTGTATGGACATACATTTGTAATCATTTGACATTTTCATATATACAGAAATTGATATTTGATCATATAAATTTTTGCTCATTTGTGCATGGTGTTATCGTGCAAATCTTTAATCTTCATTTTGATAATTAACAATGGTCAGTAATGGTTATTTAATAAATAATACAATTGATTTCATTTCATTGTAAGTGTTGTTTGTATAATGAACAATACAATTCATTTAATAAACAATACAATACAATTCATTTAATGAACAATACAATTCATGAACAATACAATTTATTTAAAGAACAATACTTGATACAATTCATTATTACCCTATGCATTCTCCTATTTTACCCCCCACTCGGTCAAATGCTCAGGGTCATACCCTACTAGCATCATGCCTTGAGCACCCCAAGTTCTAAAAATTGTCAAACTTTGACGGACCCTAACTCGGAATATGTGGCACCTACGAGTCCAATCATTTAATCGAATGTTGTTGTGTGGCCAATTTCTCATTCTTCTCATTGTGATAATGAACCACTGGCTCTAACATGTCTAGTTAGGCATTATTACGCTATGCATGCTCCTATTTTCCCCCTCACTCGGTCGAACGCTCGAGGTCATACCCTACCGGCATCGTCCCTTGAGCACCCTAAGTGCTAAAAATTGTCAAAATTTGACAAGCCCTAACTCGGAATCCATAGCACCTATAAATGATCCATTTGAATCTACGGGGCCATGAGAGGGGTCCCCACAAAAGCCTATCTCGGTTTTTCAAGTTTCCCTATGGTTTTATTAGGGTAGCATTTTTTCGATTGGCAAAAAAATCGTTAGTCTCATTCAATCGAATGTTGTCGCATGACCAATTTATCGTTCTGCTCATCATGATAATGAAAATTTGGCTTCAACACGTCTAGTTAGGCATTATTACCCTATGCATGCTCCTATTCACACCCCCCCCCACTCAGTCAAATGCTCGGGGTCATACCCTACCAACATCGTCCCTTGACAACCCTAAGAGCTAAAACATGTCAAAATTTGATGGGCCCTAAATCAGAATCCATGGCACCTAAAAAAAATATGTTTCAACCTATGGGTCCATGAGAGGGGTCCCTACAAAATCCTATCTCAGTTTTTCAAGTTTCTCTATGGTTTTATTAGTGCAGCATTTTTTCGGTTGGCGAAAAAATCATCAATCTCATTCAATCGAATGGTGTCGCATGGCCAATTTCTCATTCTACTCATCGTGATAGCGAAATGTCAGCTCTGACATGTCTAGTTAGGAATTACTACCCTATGCATGCTCCTATTTTTTCTCCCCACTTGGTCAAACACTTGGGGTCATACCCTATCGGCGTTGTCCCTTGAGCACCCTAAGTGCTAAAAATTGTCAAACTTTGATGGGACCTAACTTGAAATCCGTGGCAGCTATGAATAATACATTTGAACCTACGAGGCCACGAGAGGGGTCCCTACAAAAACCTATCTTAGTTTTTCAAGTTTCCCTACGATTTTATTAGGGCAGCATTTTTTTGGTTGACAAAAAAATCGTTAGTCTCATTCGATCTAATGTTGTTGCATGGCCAATTTCTCATTCCGCTTGTTGTGATGATGAATCATCAGCTCTGACATGTCCAATTAAGCATTATTACCCTATTTATGCTCCTATTTTCCCCCCCACTTAGTTGAATGCTCAGGGTCATACCCTACCGGTGTCGTCCCTTGAGCACCCTAAGTGCTAAAAATTGTCATGGGCCCTAACTCGAAATCTGTGGCACTTGCAAACGATCCGTTTGAACCTACGAGTCCATGAGAGGGTTCCCTACAAAAGGCTATCTCAATTTTTTGAGTTTCCCTATAGTTTTATTAGGGCAACATGTGACATCCATGAAGGGATATGCAAACATGATTTTTTTTCATTATCAATACAACTACACCAATGTACTCATGTACATATACATTGTATATCATCAATATAACTAAACCAATTTTCTCATGGACATTTTAAATCATCATAACAAAGTTACATCAATTCACATCCATATACAAATATAACATCCCACTCCATCTACATCAGACATCCTCATGCCCTAAGAGAAAAGCTTACGTACAACAATGCTTGCATATAAATAAAGGCCAAAATAAGTAACCTTTTTATGCGGAATGAATGTGCTACAAGAAAAAAATTATAACACTTAATATAAATTATTTTGTTAGATTATAAATAGATCATTTGAAACATTTTTAAGACGTACAAGATTGTATAATTATGAAACTTACTAGTTTCTATGCAAAGTATACAAGCAGAACTTTGAAGAAAGACGCATGTTGATTAAAGCCCTTCTCACTGCATTTGTTTGCATGGTTGAAGATGATGGTAGATATGGTCATGTGTAAATAGAAATGCATTCACTTGACTTAGTGATTATGCACAAAATTTAATCTCATTAATGCACAAAGGAATATGTACCATCACCAAGAGATGGTCTTGTCAACAACGAATGATCTAGCATGAACCTGTATTTTTAAGAATTATTAGTCTACACATAAAATGCATGGATGAAAATAAAGGCTTTATGATAATCACTTCAACTAAAATGAATGATAATAAATGAAAATGTGGGATTATATGTTGGCATTTTGATGATGTTTTGATTGTCATTGATGGACACACACTTTCTTGATGAATGAGTTATGCTCAACCAGTAATTGCTCCAACCGATATTGTGTATTATTGAATGTATAGTCTTTAGACTATTAGTGTTTTGCACAAAATAGTTTACCGGTCATAGATTGACTAAAGAGCTCAAGCAGTATGAAGACCCCAAGAAGTTTGAGGATCACAAGCGGTACAAAGGAACCAAGTGGTAGTTAACTTTTGATCGGAACACTACGATCTACTAATCTTCATTTTTGACAAACTGGTAATTGGTATATTGTATTAACCGGTATTACTTTGTGATGAGTTACCAACCGGTATTACTATATTGTGTGATGAGTTATCATCCACCAACACTTTGGCGGCAATTTTGTGTCATGTTACCAAATGTGTCCAGATGCATTGAACCTAGGAACTTGTAGTCCAATCATATTGGACCGACATGGAATAAAAATCCTTTATAAGGACATCATGTCTAGGGTTTGTATAGATGAGATATTGTGCGTGTGATAGAAAAGGTTATGTGTGATCATTGAAGAGAAGATTAGGTCTATGTGAAGAGATAGAGTGTGGAGATACTGAAGACTGAAGTAATGCTGAAATGCATTAACAATGAGCTGTCAAGGATCTAAATAAGCATAATGTACTATTATCTAGATCATTCACTTGTTGATTACTAATATCTTCAACAAGTCTGCAACCCTTAATCGGCTAGGCCCAACAAAGCCTCTGTAAATCCTCTAACAAGGTGGTTCACAACTGTGGATCTGATATCGTTTAACAAGGTAGTCTTTAACAGGACTTATCTCCTAATAGAGATCTAAATTCCTAATAGGATCTATTCTGGAGAAGAACATTGCATGACCTTAACTGGTCTGGTTTCTATTCTGCAGATAGTTACTTGTGAGTTTTCGCTTACCATGGTTTTTCCCATTTGGGTTTCCACGTCAAATATATTGTGTTATGGTGATTGTGCTCTTGTGGGTGAACTCTTTGTTTTCTATTTGGTTTGCATTTATCTTAACTGGTTTATTAGTGAATCTGTTGTACTAGTTATCTACTAAGTTGTTTAAAAGTTTGATTACAGTATTTTTTGGTATACTAATTCACCCCCCCTCTGAGTATTCATCAATTGGTATCAGAGCCAACCTTTCTGTAAGTCTAACTACTTGGAAGGAGATATGGAGGAATACAGTGTGAAGGAACTTACTCATCATCACACTCAGACTGAGAGAGCCTATGATGAACTCAAAGTCAAGGATAAAGCCTCTCTGGCCAAAAGAAGAAAGCATGTTGAGAAACTGATGGAACTTACTGAAAATAGCTCTTCTGATGAAGCAGACATCGATGCCCTAGTTGAAGAAGTTGAAAATTGAATGAATCTAAAGCCAATCTAAGAAAAGAGTTGGAAGGACTGACTATCAAAATGTGTCAAGAGTTTGAGAATAGAAGGAAAGCTAAAGATATAATAAAAGAGAAAGATCATGAGATCTCTAAGTTGAAGCAAGAAATCAATGCCCTTACCGCTCACCTCCAAGAGAGTAAAGTGGAAAAAGAAGAAATGCAAGGTGAACTAAACATGGCCATTTCTGAGAATGCAACCTTGATGGAATCTAATGCTGCTATTTCCAAGGAACTTACTGAGTCAAAGTAGATACTTGCCAAATTCAATCAGAGTATTGCTAAGCTAGAGCAAACGCTAGAATCGGCAAGGCTAGTAAAGAATACAATTAGACTTGGTTTCTCTACATATGAGGAAGGTGAGACCTCTAGAACAAAATTTGAAGCATCAAATAAGCAACTGACATCCAAGGATAAATGTAAGCAAAAATTAAAATCTATTTGCTTCAATTGTCTCAAAGAAAGACATAATGCCAATGTGTATAGAAGCAAGGCCTACAACAATTTTCCTTATTTTCAAAACAATATGCCTAGATCCAATAGATTAAATGAAAAATGTTATGCATGCAACAAGTTTGGTCATAGAGCATTTGAATGCAGGTCAGTTTTGCACAAAAGTGGGAGATATCCTCCAAGGACTCAAGGAGTCATCCCAGAACTTTCTATGAACTAGAATCCCAACCGGTACAATACCTATGACCATCAGTCAGGTGGTTATCAAGGAGTTACTAGTTGGACAACAACTTGTTTGATCTATCGTGGCAGCGGTCACACTATTGCAACATGCAAAAGGAAGAATGGAAGTATGAATAATGGACCATGGAGAAAACCTCAAATGGTATGCTATCATTGCAACAAACTAGGACACACTGCCAGAACTTGCACACTGAGAAAGAACCTATTGGATGATATACCGATCACTCCATAAGGGAAGATTGATGTTGAAATCATTCAAATGGAAATGAATAAAACTTGGAAAAAGAAATCAAAAGAAGAGTCACAGAATGAACCTGTTTCTACACCTAGTGTGGAAGTCTCTGAACTGGCAAACTGAGCTTCAAAAAGTTTAGGGGGAACATGTTAGTGAAATATTTCAAACCCCTCAGTTTATATCGGTAAAGACCTTAACCGGTATATATTACCTATCAGTCGATAGAAGACTTGAAGCAATAAAAGGCAAAATTAGGGTTTGTGCCCTAACGGTGATGCATTTATTATGGTAGGTGAAAGTTTGTTTAAAAGGGTTTTCATCATCATTATCACTTATCTATTTTCAAAAGAAGAATTTTCAAGAGCAGAGCGACAAAGAGTGATTCATCTAGCGATTCAAAGTGAATTCAAAAACCTTGTAGAGGAATGCAGAGATGCTTTTTAATCTATCAGTGAAGAACACTAAGTGGTAATCTAGCAACCGAAGTCGTGTATTGTGGGCAACATTGGCAAACCCTAAATTTTGGATTTTGAAGGTATTTCTTGAAATTCTCTCTTATCATGGCTTCTGCATTGCACTCTAGTTCTAGTGCACCTATAGATTCAACCGAATTTCTTCAAAAGAAAATGAATTATAATGCCCTATCTCAAATACCCACCAGAGTTATTATTGAGGGAGATATTTCATCATATATAGATTGTAAATTGGAAGACCTAGGATCCCTAGTGATTCATTCCTAACTAAGTTTGTTCTATGGGGATGATAAGAACATCAAACCTGAGTATAGTGTCCTTGAGAAGATGAAACTGCACAATGCGGTGTACTTTTTGGAAGAGTTCAGAGAATAACATATCTGCATCATCCTTAGTAGAGTACATGGTGATAAGATGTATCTTGAGCAGATGCATGACAACACACCGGAAGCAATTCATGATGCCACCAGTTTCTGCAATATTGGAGAGGTACCAGCTCTAAGGAAAGTCACCAAAACATAAATGACAAAGCTCACTGATTCTATGAGTGACCAATGGGCGATGACCATCAACACCATCAAAGATGATCTAGTGAAATATACTTGCATGGTGATTGGTTACCAGATATTTTATCCTAGTAGAATGAATTTTGTCTCTACTACTGCAGTGAATGCCGCTTACAGGATGATCAAGGAAGACACTACATTTGACATATGTACTTGTCTACAGAAGCAATTGCTATTGAATCTAAAGTCTATCAAACAGGACAATTCTCTAAGGTTTACATTTGGGCAACTTCTGGTAAGTTTATTCTTCTACTTTCAAGGTTATTTCCATGGAGTAGGTGATGTTCAATGGTCTGTTGATCTACCGATTTCTAGATAGATTAAGAAAAGTCTACAAGTAGTAGGAACTAGATATCCTGAGGTTCTAAATAAGTATTTTAATGAATTCAAGTGGAAAATGAACCAGAGAATGAGGATATCTAATGATATTGTGAAGGAATATAAAGATGACATCTACTTCATAATAAGGGTAGATGACTGCATAATGGAAGTGGTGGAACCAAGAAAGGAAGCAGTTGAACCTATGGGTTATGAAGTGGTGAATGACGTATTGATTGGGTATGCCTCTACCCTACTTGCCTCACCACTAGATGCAATGAAAAAGAGAACCGGTACCTACTTGGAGAGGGTCACACCAGTTGAAGAACCAAAATAGAAAAAGGACAAAGCAGTGCCATCGATATCTGCACCGATTACCTCTGCCAGTCCAAAAGTGACCAAGTAGTCACCAACTAAGAAGAAACTAGAGAAGGTATTTGAGAGGAAGCAAAAAACCAAAACTAACTCACTAGAGTCAGAGGACACTGAATTGGAAATTCAAACAAAGAAGACAAGGCAATCAAGAAAGAAGGCAAAGTCTACCAGTAATGTTACTGCAACTTCAACACCAGTAAATATAGATATTTCCTCTTATAAGCCAATAACACATTGCTAGAGGACTCTAAAGAATATTAAGAGGAAAGTGCTTGATGATTTAAAGGAGTATTTTTTATGATTTTATTGATAGTGAGAAAGAATAAGTAGAATAGGAAGTCATCAAATATTTATGTGTTCATGATCGGTCACCATCTAAAATTTGATCGGTTGCACTATATTCTTTATATAATTATTTAGATATCAAAATGGCACATTGCCATTAAAAAGGAACAGGAGATCAGGGAGAAAAATTTTGCACAATACTTTCCTGATGCCTCAAATTCTGAATTATTTGAAATAATGGATACACACAAAGGCATTTTCTTCATGAGGAGGAGAAGACTCAGGCTAGCTTCTGAAATGGAAAAGGACACACATACACATGCTAAAGCTATTGTCAGAATGCATAGAGTATCATAAGCTGCTAAGCAAGCTGATCAAGCACCTGACTTATCCTCAGGCCAACCAGATGAGGCATTTGATAGTGAAGGTGAAAGAGTGATAGATCAAATTGATCCTATTGATGTGGATGGATTACATATTGAGGATGTCACTCTTGACAAAGAACAAATGAAGAAAGAGCAAGAATAAAAAGCAAGGCAGGAAGAAAACAAGAGAAAAGAGGAAGAGAAAAAGAAAGAGGGAGATAAGAGGAAAGAAGAAATGGAGAAGAGGAAAGAAGAGGAGAAAAGGAAAGAAGAGGAGAAAAGGAAAGAAGAGGAGAAGAGGAAAGAAGAGGAGAAGAGGAAGGATGAAGAAAGGAAGAAGGAGGAAGAGAAGAAAAAGCAGGAAGAGGACAAGAATAAAGAAGAAATGGAGAAGAAGAAAGAGGAGCAAAAGAAGAAAGAAGAGGATAAGAAAAAAGAAGAAGAGGAGAAGGAAGTAGAGAAGAAAAAACAAGTGGAGACTCCTAAGGAAACCAATGATCAAGCCAAACAGGTTGATACCACTAGTCCTATTAATCTTCAATCAGTAGATGAGTTCGAGCTGCTACGAGGCATCAAACTTGCACAGGAGAGACTGGAAGAACTGCAGAGGAAAAAGGAATGAGATGTCATACAAACTGTGGTTGACACCCTTACCAGTCTAGTTCTTGGTACCAGCCTCCCTAGTACCGATTCCTCTCTATCCAAGATTAAACTTATGTGTACCATAGTGGAGGACCAGGTACAATGCTTGGAAGATGTTACTGAAGCAAATGCTAAGAAGAACCATGAAAAGGAACTCAATACTGCCTTAGTCAAGCAAATGAATGAACTGCAGACTCAACTACTGAAGCAACAGAATGATATCAGTGTTGCTATGGGTGAAGGTAAATTACTGTTGGGTAACATCTGCCAACCCTATCTATTTTGTGACGATGTGCTTAAATAGAAAGATAAACTCCAATCAAAGTTACAGGCATATATCAGCAATTTCAAGATGCCATATGATTCATTCACTACCTATGGACAAACCATTCATCATTATTAGCACTAGACTGCCAAGATGGACTCAAAGATCAGCAACCAGACTAAAGATTTGTAGGAGCTTCAACTGCTCCTATTGCCAAGACTGCAGATTCTTCAGAAATGTTTTCTCAACCTAGAAGATATCATAGTAACTCAAGAGATGAGTACCATTGATCCAATGGATGAACTGATATTCCAAATGAAGACAGAAAGTGAGGTTTCTACCTCATTACTTGAGTCATGGACATTGGACATGAAAACTTTTATGCAGGACTTTAAATTTATTTCTGAGAAATTTCATTCCTTATTGTCATGAACATCTACTCTATTTTATTATACAAGCAAAAAGGGGTTATTTTGCATTACTTTGTCATTGTTGGCAAAGGGGGAGCAGTGTACATTAAAATTTTGGTGAATGTTACCATTTCATGTATACTTTCATGTTACCATTTTGGGAAGTAGTGTACATTGTAATTTCTGCAAAAGGGATAGTGTATATGCTTAGGGGGAGTAATTTTGATTATGGCATTTTTGTTGTAAAAACACTTAGATGTAAAAATTTTCCTAAGTGTTGCCATCAATGCCAAAGGGGGAGATTGTTGGTATTTTGATGATATTTTGATTGTCATTGATGGACACACACTTTCTTGATGAATGAGTTATTTTCAATCAGTAATTGCTCCAACTAGTATTGTGTATTATTAAATGTATAGTCTTTAGACTATCGGTGTTTTGTAGAAAATGGTTTACCGGTCATAGATTGACTGAAGAGCTCAAGCGGTATGAAGACCCCAAGCAGTTTGAGGATTACAAGTGGTACAAAGGAACCAAGTGGTAGTTAACTTTTGATTGAAACACTATGATCTACCAGTCTTCATTTTTGACAAACCGGTACTCGGTATATTGTATTAACTGGTATTACTCTGTGATGAGTTACCAATAGGTATTACTATATTGTGTGATGAGTTATCATCCACCGATACTTTGGTGGTGATTTTGTGTCGTGTTACCAAATGTGTCTAGATGCACTGAACCTAGGAACTTGTAGTCCAATCCTATTGAATCGGCATGAAATCAGATTCCTTTATAAGGACATCATGTCTAGGGTTTGTATAGATGAGATATTGTGTGTGTGATAGAAAAGGTTATGTGCGATCATTGAAGAGAAGATTAGGTCTTTGTGAAGAGATAGAGCGTAGAGATATTGAAGACTGAAGTAATGCTTAAATGCATTAACAATGAGCTATCAAGGACCTAACTAAGCATAATGTGCTATTATCTAGATCATTCACTTGTTGATTACTAATATCTTCAACAAGTCTGAAACCCTTAACTGGGTAGGCCTAGCAAAGCCTTTGTAAATCCTCTAACAAGGTTGTTCACAACTATGGATCTAAAATCCTTTAACAAGGTAGTCTTTAACAAGACTTATCTCCTAACAAAGATCTAGATTCCTAACAGGATCTATTTTGGTGAAGAACATTGTATGCCCTTAACCGGTCTGGTTTCTATTATGTAAATAGTTACTTGTGAGGTCTGCTCACTGTGGTTTTTCTGATTTGGGTTTCCACATCAAATATCTTGTGTTATGGTGATTATTCTCTTGTGGGTGAATGCTTTGTTTTCTATTTGGTTTGCATTTATTTTAACTGGTTTATTAGTGAATCTGTTGTACCGGTTATCTGCTAAATTGTTTAAAAGTTTGTTTACAGTATTTTTTGGTATACTAATTCACCTCCCCTCTTAGTATTATCATTATATACTATAAAAATACATCCCTTCGAATTATATCAATAGAACCCACTATGTTGATGCAAAAATGATAATGTGATACTATTATATATCATCAAAAATTACCTGCATGATCATAAAGGTATTGGGATAATTATATCATCAAAAATTGTCAAATAGTGTTGTCTAATAACCAAAATTATAAAGCTCATCAAATGCATGATAATAAGTCGTGTTGCAAAAATATGTGCCTTCCAATTATATCGAGTGTACCCACTATGTGCATGCAAAAACTATGTTGCCAAAACAAAACGTGAATCAATAGACCTGCATTTTGAACACATCCTTAATATACACGTAACAAACTTGAACATTAAGGTTTAATGATCATTGTGTGAAATGAAATGCATATTAAAAAAAATAAGGCACCATTAAAGACCTACTACTCAAGCATGCCTGAAGGGTCATCTCTTTGCTTAAGAGTATCTAGTATTGCTTCATGATCAACAATAGTCACTGTCCATAGCTCTTTGGTCTTTGGTTTTGCTTGATGCTTCAAAAACTTGACATTTGTAGCTATAATAATGTGTGAATACATTATAATGGTTTTGTGTCTCTGATAGTCTTCACATCCAGGTATGCCATTCTTTTTAATCATTTATGTTCGCAACCAAGTTCCCACAACAACAACTGAACCTATAGGATATGTGAACCCGTCATCATTTATCACTGGTTGTGTTAGATTTTGTTTTCCCTATACACATCATGCCAACCAATATTCCAATCTCTCTTCATTCCCTTATTGTGCAACAACTGCAAAAGCATGTCTTGGTTGTACAAGATTTGATAGACGGTCATACTTGAGTGAAATTTTCATGTCATCCTTTGACAAGGACATTATTTGAGATAAAAAAGTGAGATATTGGGGAACCCACGTATCAACCCACTCACTTGACTTGCACTAATCCCAATCACACCGAACATAACTCTAACTAAACAAGCCAACAATTGTGTCCAAATGGTCCATGTACTTGCATCAGAGATGAGAAATGAATGCATCTTTGAAGAATCTTTAATTGTTTGACAATCCAATCTATCTCCCACTATGCCCTCCTCAACCAACCAAAAGAATCTAGTCACTACTGAATCAAGAGTACCTCCATGTGACAATGCTGAACTACACCAATCAACAATAGAATGTGCATCAGAGAAATTTGCACCTGAAATCCTCAATTGCTCCTTAACTAGAGCTCTCTTCAAACATGCACCTGCTCCATCATGCTCCCCCTTCCCATGCCCTGCCTCAAAAAAACACCAAGTATGAGGTATATGCCTCTCTACATGCATTCTACTCAACCAATAAAACATACGGGCATTCTTGAATTGACCCATGCAAGAACTCAAAAAAATTCTCAAAAGAATGTTGCACATACTTGGAGGAGTGTGATCTATCATCACTCATATAAAATTGATACTCCCCGATTATCTTCATGTCCTCTTCTATACTATCAAGAGCATGTTTATATGTAATGCGAAAAAAATAGCAATCTAGATTGAATTGTAGTACTGATATTTTCCCTCATTCTATGGTTGCAAAGTATAGTTCTCTGCAAAATCAACCACCGATACAATAGTGCCAATCTGGAAAGAGTTCTTACACATCCCAAACTGTTGAGCCAACTAGTGAGACCTATGGGTGTGCCTTGCATACTTGTAGAAAATATTTTCCTTAAAGTCCAAAATAAAATTAGCAATATTCACTTCTCTTAAGACTAATTCGCATTTAGAATCTTCACCTACACTCTTCAAAGTATATTTCACTATCTCATTTTTTTTTTCTCAACATAATTCTTTCCAAACTCGTGTTAGCTTCCCTCATGAAAACATGAAACAAACTTTGACAACCCACCACATTCTGAGCACTTATCATTCAAACAATAATTTCTATAGAAATAATAGCCATCATCTCTAGGGCATAAAAATAGATCTTGCGAGTCTCTTGATGATCTCAGAAATAACATTACACTACACTCATGCGACATCTCATTAGTATGCATCGTAGAATGAATATGACATAAAAGTTCATGGCACATTGAAAACTCCACATGGTAATTGCAACAAGTATTATGAATCTTAAGAGGAACACAATAAAATGGCTTCAAAGATTCAAAGGCCCTTTGTGATATTTGCAAAGTTGGATGGACTTCACAAAATTTTTTGTACAACATTGCTTGGCTTGATTCCAAGAAATTTTAGGGATGCGGTGTGCGGTCTCGGTTGCCGATTCTTAATTTCAAAATGTCCTTTACATTGGGTGACACTCTAGAATTAGAGTTCCAAAATTGTTGAATCTCCTACTTCACATTGTTAGTCAACTTTCTATCAACGCATGCAAGCCTCCCACCAAAAGCCCATGTATCTTGTTGAAGTGGATCGTCAAGTCTTTGTCTTTGTGCAAGTGCTCTATCCAAAGTTTTACAGTTTATGTTAAAATCAACACAAGTTTGTCTCATTTGACGAGTCTTCCTCAATTGATGGCCTACTAAGGAGGTTGTAATCACTCTTCGAGCAACTCTCTTATCTCTTTCTTTGGTATCGTTTCTAGTAGAATTGAGAGCATCAAATAGATTTTTGGAAATAATAGAATTTATCTCCATCTTATTGTTCATACAAATGTTCAATTTGTTTAGCAGTGGTCTCATCTTTATCATCTTTATCAATTGAACAAAGAGTTGGCATTGCTCGGTCAATGTCTTCCTGAAAAGTTGTGTATCCCACAACCGAATGGTTCATGTTGAACTCTTGCCTTCAAGATTTGCAATAATCTTCTCATAGATTTCACGTAACCATTTTGGGGTTATTGAAGGTCTTGGATTTGGAATTTTTCTTTCATCCATGAGAGGGTCTTCATTTCTAAAGTAATTAGGTGTTACATATTGTTCACTTGGTTGAGCAATTCCACCTTCAATGTCAAAGTTTTCCACATTTTCACCTCCAATGTCAAAATTTTCCACATGTTCACCTCCAATGTCCAAATTTTCCATATGTTCACCTCCTATATCAAAATTTTCCACATGTTGAGCATTTTCATGATCACTTTCAACATTTTCAAAATTTTCACTTTCAAAATCTACATTTTCAGTTTCAATAATTTGTGCCATATTTTCAAATTCAATTTCCTCTTCACTTGAAGTAACACTAGCAATATTTAACATACATTGTCTTCTACTCCTATGATCTTCTCTATCTTTTTCTCTATACACTTCAATTTGGTCATTTGAAATTTTTCTTCTGCATTTAGACTTTCGACGATTACTACTCCCCATTTACCTCCACAAAGATGCTCCTAATTAATTGACAATGTAATATTTGACTCTAAGAATCTCTCAAAAGCACTAATTTGCCTCAACATGTCTGAAAAACTCATGATTGTCAACAGAAAATAGAATACGCAGACTGTGGGCCATTGGAATCCACAAAATGGCCCACAAGGCTTTTTTTTATTTACAAAAATTGGATATTCGATTTTAATG
This sequence comes from Cryptomeria japonica, assembly GCF_030272615.1. NCBI lineage: Eukaryota > Viridiplantae > Streptophyta > Pinopsida > Cupressales > Cupressaceae > Cryptomeria > Cryptomeria japonica. The sequence continues at coordinate 664,281 of NW_026728861.1, forward strand.
TATAAATTTGTGGTCCCAAAATTTTTTCTTGTTGCCGCCTTTTTTTTTATTGTTGTGACATTAATGGCAATGATAGAAATTGGATATCCGATAAAATTTGATATCCAATTTTATTACTCATATTTTAGAGAGAGAGAGAGAGAGAGAGAGAGAGAGAGAGAGAGAGAGAGAAGGAGAGAGAGAGAATGAGAGGGAGAGAGGGAGAGAGAGAGATCAAGGGAGAGAGAGATTAGGGTAGAGAGAGAGAGAGAGGAAAGTGGGGAGAGAGAGAGAGATTAGGGGAGAGTGAGAGAGAGAGATTAGGGGAGAGAGAGAAAGAGAAAGATTAGGGGAGAGAGAGAAAGAGAGAGATTAGGGATCCTATGGTGTCCCATGACCCCTTAGGACACTATTTGACTTATAAAAACACAATTTGGTGTCTTAAGGGGTCATATGGTGTCCTAAGGGGTCCTAGGACACAATATGACCCCTAAGGACAACATACAACCTCTTATGACACCATATTGGGTCATTATGGGTCCTATGGTCTCCATAGGGGTCATATTATGTCCTACAACCCCTTAGGACACCATATGATCCCTTACGACACACAATTATGTTGTTAGGGGTTATCTGGTGTCCTAATGGGTTGCAGGACACAATATGACCCCTAAAGACAACATACAACCCCTTATGACACCATATTGGGTCATTATGGGTCCTATGGTGTCCTAAGGGGTCATATTGTGTCCTATGACCCCTTAGGACACCATATGACCCATAACAACACAATTTGGTGTCTTAAGGGGTCATATGGTGTCCTAAGGGGTCATATTGTGTCCTACAATCCCTCAGGACACCATATGACACCTTAAGACACTAAAATGTGTCATTATGGGTCATATGATGTCCTAAGGGGTCATAGGACACAATATGACCCCTTAGGACACCATATGACCCCTAAAGACAATAAAGTGTCTCGTTAGGGGTCATATGGTGTCCTAAGCGGTTATATTATGTCCTATGACCCCTTAAGACACCTTATGACCCCTTAAGACACCAAATTGTGTTCTTATGGGTCATATTGTGTCCTAAGGGGTCATGGGACACCATATGACCCCTAAGAATAATATATGGCCTCTTATGACACTATATTGGGTCATTATAGGTCCTATGTGGCCTATAGGGATCATATTGTGTCCTACGACCCCTTAGGACACCATATGACCCCTTAAGAAACAAAATTGTGTCATTATGGGTCATATGATGTCTTGAGGGGTCATGGGACACCATATGACCCCTAAGGACAAAAAATTACCCCTTATGACACCATATGGTGTTGTTAGGGGTCATATGGTGTCCTAAGGGGTCATGGGACACCATATGACCCCTAAGGACAACATACCTTATGACACCATATGGTGTCATTAGAGGTCATATGGTATCCTAAGGGATCATATTATGTCCTAGCACCCCTTAGGACACCATATGACCCCTTAAGACACCAAATTGTGTCGTTATGGGTCATATTGTGTCCTAAGGGTCATGGGACACCATATGACCCCTAAGGACAACATACAACCTCTTACAACACCATATTGGGTTGTTATGGGTCTTATGGTTTCCATAGGGGTCATATTTTTTCCTACGACTCGTTAGGACACCATATGATCCCTTAAGACACCAAATTATGTTGTTAGGGATCATATGGTGTCCTAAGGGGTCGTAGGACACCATATGACCCTTAAGGATAACAAACGACCTCTTATGACACCATATTGGGTCGTTATGGATCCTATGGTGTCCATAGGGGTCATATTGTTTCCTACGAACCCTTATGACACCATATCACTCCTTAAGACACCAAATTGTGTTGTTAGGGGTCATATGGTGTCTTGAGGGGTCATAGGGCACAATATGACCCCTAAGGGAAACATATGACCCCTTATGACACCATATTGCGTTGTTATGGGTGCTATGGTGTCCTAAAGGATCATATTGTGTCATACAATACCTTAGGACACCATATGACCCTTAACGACACAATTTGGTGTCTCAAGGGGTCATATGGTGTCCTAAGGGGTTGTAGGACATAGTATGACCCCTATGGACACCATAGGACCCTTAGTGTTGTCAAGTGTCATATGGTGTCCTAAGGGGTCATATGGTGTGTCATAAGGACACCATATGACCCCTTAAGACACCAAATTATGTCATTATGGGTCATATTGTGTCCTAAGGGGTGATGGGACACCATATGACCCCTAAGGACAACATGTGACCCCTTATAACACCATATTGGGTCATTATGGGTCGTATGGTGTTCTAAGGGGTCATATTATGTCCTACGACCCCTTACGACATCATATGACCCCTTAAGACACAATATTGGGTTGTTATGGGTCTTATGGTGTCCTAAGAGGTCATATTATCTCCTACGACCTCTTAGGACACCATATGACCCCTTAAGACACTAAATTGTGTCGTTATGGGTCATATTGTGTCCTAATGGGTCATATTGTTTCATATGACCCCTTTAATACATTAGATGACCCCTTAGGATACAATATGACCCCTTATGACACCATATTAGCTCGCTATGGGTCCTATAGTGTCCTAAGGGGTCATATTGTGTCCTACAACCCCTTAGGACACCATATGACCCATAACAACACAATTTGGTGTCTTAATATCTCTCCCTCTCCCCCTCCCCTAATGTCTCTCTCTCTTTCTATCTTGCCTAATCTCTCTCTCCTTTAATCTCTCTCTCCCCTAATCTCTCTCTATCCCTCTTGCCCAATCTCTCTCTATCTCTCTCTCTCTCCCTCTCTCTCCCTCTCTGCTAATCTCTTTATCTCTCTCCCTTCCCCCCTCTCTCTCTCCCTTCCCCCTCCCCTCTCTCTCTCTCTCTCTCTCTCTCTCTCTCTCTCTCTCTCTCTCCCCCTTCCCCTCTCCATCTCTCTTTGTCTGTCTGTCTGTCTGTCTGTCTGTCTTTGTAGCTGCCTCTCTCCCCTAATCTCTCTCTCTCTCTCTCTCTCTCTCTCTCTCTCTCTCTCTATCTATCTCTTCCCCCACTCCCCCCTCTCCCTCTCCCTCTCCCTAATATCATATACTAATCAATTTATAAATTAATATATTAAAATATTATATATTAATATATTATAAACAATAGATTAATTATGTGCAAACTTAGTTAGTGAATTTACTTATTAAAATTAGAGATCCGATTTTTGTTGTACAATTTTCAAATTTCAAATTTTGGCTCGGGAATGCTTTGGGATTTGGCTTGGAAGTGACAAGCCTGGAAAGTCAACTAAAAAAACATGTTTTTCAGTATTCCTTGATTTTCCAGACTTTACAATGGTGGCTAGCAACTTTTTTTGTAAGCAAAATTGATAAAACTAAAAGGGTTTTATAAGGACGTTCTCAACTTTCCAACAATATAAGGCTTGTCTTATTTCGACTTTAATAAACAATTATTATTTATTTTCTAATTGAATTCTGACAATAATCCTGATTGATAGACTGATTGAAAAACACTCATAACTATCAAACGGTATAACATTTTTTGAATCTGAAACATGCATCACATCCTATGCTTTGTCTACTATAGGGAAAATTTTAACAAAAATTAAATTTCATAAGTTTTTAACAAAGTTAAGGTGGTTAGACGTAGGAGTTTCTGAAAATCTGAAAAGTTGTAGTAAAAAATTCATAAATAATTATTTACTTTATAAAAAATTATAAAAAAATATGTGTCACATCCGGACATAATCTAATACTTATATTATAAATATTATAAAAAATAATTATGATTTGATTTTGATTAGGGTGGTCAGGCATACGTCTACTTCTTATCTTTTTCCTGAAATTTTAGTACCACTGCATTGAAATTTGAAATTTTCATCAAAGAGAATTTTTTTTTTCCAAAAAACAACTAGTAGCTTAGAAACTACATTCAATTTTCTATAGATTCCCTTGTTACATATTTTAAAAATAATGTTCACAACTTATTCAAATTTTCATGTCAAGTTGCATAACTCTAATTTTCTGAAATTTCATTGCCACTTAAGGGCCTGTTTTGGCACACCATGATCCCGCACATACCCTCTACTGGAGAGAAAATGTAAGTACAATGGTTTATACATTCTACATAGTACATATCAAAGGAGAAACTGGTAAGACACCTTATGAATTATGGTTTGGCAATACACCTATAGTTAAGTATTTCAGAATTTTTTGTAGTAAATGTTATATCAGGAGACATGATACTATTGGGAAATTTGATCCTAGATGTGACGAAGGAATATTTTTGGGTTATTCTAATGAAAGAAAAGCATATAAATTTTATAACAAGAGATTGCAGAGAATTGTGGAGAGTGCTAATGTCAAAGTAGATGAGCTGAACAAAAGTGACATCACAGTTTATGCGAAGAAACTGACAATGGAAATGATTATATCTAAACCGGTAGCACCTTTACCAAAAAAAAAAGTTTAACTAGTTACTCCGGCAACTTCAAAGAATTATATAGTAACAAAAGAACAGTGAAGAGGAACAAAGAGTCAGAAGACTCCTAGGTATGTGAGATTGAATCATTCTGAAGATCAAATCATTGGGGATAAGAACAATGAAGTGATGACAAGAAGAAGACTGGCAAGTAATGAGGTATGTTTAATTTCACAAGTTGAACCAGTATTAGTAATTAAGGCATGTAAAGATGGACATTGGTTAAAAGATATGGTCGAAGAATTAGATCAGATTGAGAAAAATAACACATGGACTTTGGTTCCCCGACCTAAAAATAAAAATCTTATTGGAACTAAATGGGTTTTTAGGAATAAATTGAATGAGCATGGTAAAGTTATAAGGAATAAGGCTACATTGGTCTGTAAAGGATATTCACAGAAGGAAGGAATTGATTATGGAGAGACTTTTGCACCAATAGCTAGGATTGAAGCTATAAGATTATTTCTTGTCTATGCTGCTTATAAAAACTACAAGGTTTATCAGATGGATGATAAATGTGCATTTTTGAATGAGGATCTTGATGAGGAAGTTTATATTGAGCACCCTGATGGTTTTTCACTATCAGATGATACAGATATGGTTTGGAGGTTAAGGAAAGATTTATATGGATTGAATCAAGAACCTTGAGCTTGGTATACAAGGTTGGATAAATATCTTTTGAAGCTTGGTTTTACTATGGCAGTGCTGATAGTAATTTATATTATAAAATCACTAATGATGATATACTGATTGTTATGACATTATTTTTGGAGGTGAAGATAAGTTATGCATAGAATTTTCTAAGAATATGGAGAAAGAATTTGAGATGTCTATGATTGGTGAGATAAAAATTTCTTAGGTTTGTAGATTACTTAGACTAATAAAGGCATTTTTTATCTGTCAAACTAAATCTTCTAAGGAATTATTGAAGAAATTTGGTATGGGAGATTCTAAATTGGTAAGTAAACCTATGGTTAAAAGTGAGAAATTGACAAGAAGAGATGTTTTTGCATCGGTAAATCCTACAAGATACAAATCTATGATTGGAGGTCTACTCTATTTGACTTATACTAGGCTAGACATTAGGAATGGTGTTTGTATTGTTTCAAGATTTTAGAGTGCTCCTAAAGAAAATCATGAGATGGAGGTGAAAAGGATTTTTAGATACTTGCAAGGTACATCAGAATATCACTTGTGGTACCCTAAGGATGATAACTTTACTTTATGTGCATATACAAATGCTGATTGGATGAGACATGTTGATGACCAAAAAGGTACTTCTTTGTCTATTATTGAAGCTGAATATGTTGATGTTGCTACTAACTCTACACAAGTTTTATGGATGAAGAAATGTTGAAGAATATAAAGGTGGATTGTGATGCACTGATAGTTATTCACTGTGATAACTTCGCAGCTATTGATATATCAAAGAATCTAGTATTTCATTCTAAGACAGAGCACATATCTATCAAGTATAACTTTTTGAAGGAGAAGGTGGAAGAAAATGAAGTTAGACTAGTTTATGTGAACACTAAAGAACAGATTGTAGATATTTTCACTAAACCTTTATCCAAGAAATCATTTGAGTACCTGAGAGATAGATTGGGAGTTTCTACCCCTCCGATGGAGACTTGATTGATGTGGTTTGGCATCAGTCTGACATGCACTATCTAAGATACTATTCATTCTAGCACTAATGTGGGATGCTACTACTCATGGGGAGTAGTCATCTTTGAGATTCAGAGGCTTATGTTTTTTCTTTGGTATTTCTGTTAGATTTCTGGCATTGATGTCAAAGGGGGAGATATATTGATGTGAAAAAGTAAAATTCAAAGGGGGAGAGATATTTATATTCAGAGCTATATGCAAGTGATTGGTGGCATCCTTCCATAGGGGGAGACTTGTTTGGCATTTATTGGTACTTAGATTTTTTTCACATCTATTGTTGTCATTAATGTCAAAGGGGGAGATTGTTGGCCATTCAATCGAATTAGTGTTGCATTGATATTAGCACTAGCTATTTGGATGCTTTACCGACACCCTTCTCGTCCTGGTAGGTTAAGTGGTTTCTGGTTAACTTGGATCCAGTATGATCTAGTATAATCTGGTGATGGAGTTGGCTTGTTCATGATACTTATACTCATATTTGGTCAGTTGGTTTTGGTATGGTGATTGGATGCTATCCTTCTTGCTTAGATGATTAGTTTCTAGTTCGGACAAGGGTTTCACCGGCAGAAATTTTGATGGAGATCTTTGATGAATTGCATAAGTGGTGTTAGTGCAACTTTTGATGGAGTTTCAAGATGTTGTTGGTGATCATGTTTGAGACTTGGTGGTTGGAGATCATTGTTGAAGCATGTGGACCTATACTTGGTCTCGGTTGATCTAGGTTATGGATTGACTTTAATGTTACGTGTGGATAGGACCTATTGATGTATTTTCAGGATGTCTTATGTATTGACATTACTTTTTGGTCTAAGGCCGACATGGTTTGCAATTATGTAATTAGTTTATTATTTGGTGGCCAACCTTATTGTTTATGGTCGAGGGTTTGTATATATAGATGTAAGATCTCATTGTAGATCATCATGGTTAATGTAAGAGGTCATGGTCAAGGAATGTAATTGCCTAATAATTTAATACCACTCAGGAAGAGGAGTTGGTCGATCATTGGAGATCGAATTGGGTTTATGTAAGAGGATTTAGTCCTCTAGTATTGAGTTTAACTGAAATTGTACTTTGGCATAGGAGATGCTATCATTTGTAGTTCAACACTTCTCCGAATTGTTGTCTAGATTTCTATGTAGTCAATGAGGCTCCTTTTGTGATGAGCATTGTGCTCTAGGTTGTTGGCCTTCCTGCAAGTGTAGGCCACTTCATTTGTAATTTACATACTTACTGTAGAAGTATTATCTGACTGTGGGTAGGCTTCCCACCATGGTTTTTCCCTTTACCAGGTTTTCCACATACAAATCTTAGTGTTGTGTGCATGGATTTTATTCTGTGATTATTGTTTATATTTAATTGGATTAACTGCTATTCCATTATTATTTTTTGGGGTTTTGCTATTAAAGTTTTAATTGCTAAATTTTCTTGCAATCTGTGACAATTGATTCAACCCCCCCCCTCTCAGTTGTCTTTTGGTTATCTGAACTGTCTAACACTGCTAGGAGCATATCCTGTTAAAGATCCCAAAATCTCTATTAGGAGCTATACCCTTTTAAAGGTAGTACCATGTTAGGAGTAACCTCTATAGAGGATTTTAAACTCAAAATAATGGATCATCTTGTTAGAGGTTTTGTATAATGAATCTTGTTAGAGCGTACCCAGTTAGGGGATTTAGCTGTTGTAGTGATTAGAAAACAATAGGTGGTGTGATCTAAAAATAGCACATCTTTCTTGTATAGATCCTCTTCAACTCACTCAAAACTGCATAACTGACATACTCTACAATTCCTTTGATAAATCGTATCAACACATCACTTGTATCTCGCATCATAAAAATCGCTAAACACAATATCATTTTATAGACATTATAGTTCATGTCAGCTTACAAATCACATCACAATTTCCTAGGTGCAGTGTATCTGGATAATCTTGCATAACACATCACAGATTATCGCCAAATCTGTTGGTTAGGGGTAACTCATCACGATCGGTGATAACTCATCATGATCAGTGATAACTCATCACACAATCAGTGAAACCAATTGGAACACCGATACCGGTTAAGAGTTAACCTCTTCCAACTCATAGACTAATTGTCCTCCATTTTCTTCCTTCTTGATCTCTGCTGATCTCCAAGATGGTGTCATGCCATTTCTGCATATGCCAGTTGTCTACATATACCAATTAGACACCTTTAAACTGATTGGACTTCTCTATACAAATGATACCGGTTTGCAATACAAAGACATGAGTAGTACCGATTTGTCTTAATTAAGATGACTATGACAATGTGAAATTATGTGTGTGTATACATGTGCCATCAATGTCCCAATGATCATATTATATATCATTAACAACATGAATTTGCAGCAGAATGCCTTGAATTTCATATCAATGGATATTGAATAGATCAATTAACAAAAAATGGGCCTCACAAGGTTCTTCGTTATATTCCCATTATTCCGCGTTTGCAACGATTATTTAGGTGCGAAAGCTTGGCACAATTTATGTATTACCATGCATGCAATGGAAGTTGAGATGATATTCTTTGAATGCCGGCAGATGGTTATGCATTTATGGACATAGAGGAAAAATGGCTACACTTTAAAGAAGAACCTTGTAATCTTAGGCTTTCATTGGCAACAGACTATGTCAATACATTTGGAGAGCTGAAATCTATTTACTCAATGTGGCCTGTTTTTGTTATCAACAATAACATTCCTCCATGGATGTCAATAAAGAGGGAGCACATAATGTTGGCAATGATTTTTTTAGGTATTTTTTTCATTTAATAGTAATATACATTAAATTATATATATATTGCAGTAAAATGGTTATAATAATTATGTAATGTTTTTGTTCATTCAACTAGGTAAGTACCAAGTTGAAGATGTGAATGTATATATCGAGCCTCTTATCGATGAGCTGTTGGAGTTATGGAATGGTGTCACTATGTATGATGTCTCTAGACCAATAGGACAAAGGCATTTTCAATTCCATGTAGTGCTTGTATGGACAATTCATTATGCCCTAGGGCTAACACATTTTTATGGTATGTTATAATGTTCAAATTGTGCACTTTAATAAAGTTTAATTTTTTAAAGTATAAATCATGCATTTTTTTAAATTATAAAAATTAACATATTTAATCCAATGATACATGATCTTGTAGGTCTTCAAACAAAGGGAAAATTTGCATGTCCAATTTGTGGTCCAAAGATGAAATCTCATCATTCAACAAGTTTAGGAAAGTAGGTGTTTGATGAGTATAGGAACTTCCTCCACAAAAATCATAAGTATCAAACTACTAAAAACATCTTTTCAATGGGAAAGTAGAGACTACATCAAAACCATGAAGAATGACACCTCGCTTATGGAAGTTGGAATATAATAGAATTAATCATCAAAATAATATCATTCAATCTAATTGTTTATCTATCTTATATGATATGTTTGAAATTTATACTTTTATATTGTGTTTTATTTACTCATGTTGTAATTGACGATGATTGTCATTGTTAACTTGTTAAACTTAAATGCTTCATGAAGGTCATTAAGGCATTAATTACCACCTTCCAAAGGGACTAAAAAGTTATCCTAGACAATTTAGTAGGTTGCCCTACTATGAGCTCCTACAAATTTTGCATTTGTTTGATACTACGCATATTGGAAAGAAGATAACAAAGACGTTATGGAAAATATTAGATGGAAGACATGACAAAGAAAAAAAAATCAAAATTTGTAGTGACATTCAGGAATCCAATCATGCAATGAAAAATGTCATTCAATTAAATAGTGATGGAGACCAAATTAATATAAGTGTCATTCCTTAGTTATTAACACAGCAACAAAGCAATGCTATAAAAGAGGTCATATGAAAATTTTGATTTCCCACTGGATTTGTTGCAAACATAAACAATCTCATAACAAAGAAAAATGAATTTGGGCCAAGGATTAAAATGCATGATTGGCATACCTTCATTAAGTTAATTCACATTCTTGTATATTTTCTATATATTTGTATACTGCATGCACTTTTAATTGTATTATGTTTAGTACTAGTTTTGGAAAAACAAGTAAACAATCATTTTATAATTGTTGCAGTAAGTTCTACCTCTATCTCTCCCAAACCACTTCAACAATAATGTCAAGCAAGTTATATATGATCTTGGAAAATACACAAGGTAAGTAGTGTTATTTTTTAAATTTGTTGTATAGATATTATATTTTCCATTTGTTTTACTTGTTATGTAATATATTGTATATTATTTTGTTAATTCTCATTAATATATTTGCATCATCTTGTGTTCCCTGCTGAGATACTTATGGAAAATTTAATGGATGAATCCTTTTAATGGTTTCTTATGCAATAACACAATGATTCCTATTATGATGTATGATGCACCTGATACTATTTTACATCTATGATCTTAATTTAATTCGAGATGATGTTTTCTAATCTTGATATTTTAACAAGTCTATGATATTTGCATGAGCTATTGTAGATAATACCTTAGGGAATGTGTGTTGCATTAAAGGATCATTAAGAAGTGTTGCAGATAATACCCTTTATTGGACATATTGATGTAATATATATTTATTATTATTATCAATTCTTTAAGTATGATGTTTTGTTGTCATAAAATGACACTGGCATGTAGGGTTTGACTCTATTGTCTTAGATAGACACCATTAAGAGGATACCTTCTTATTCAAAACATAGATTCTAAAACCCTAAAATCAGAAAACAAACACTTTACTTTTTGTTTTTGTATTCACATTTTTCCATGTTTTCAAGTTGTTGAATAAGATAAATATTAAGGATTTAACTAGTAATAGGTAGGATCATTTAAATCCTTAGTACAAATGGGGGAACATTATTCTCTAATCAATATCTCAGTGTGTAGAGATTGATATTTTAAATATATTGAAATAAGGGATACCTCCTACATCTAGCAAAGCCTAAAGTGCAAAGGTGAACAAGCCACTATCTCTTTTTCATTGAGAACAAATTTGAGAGTCTTTATAATTAAATATGGTTGGGAACACCAACATTACAGATGTTTACCTTTTGCATGTGTTTCATGGCATACAAAATAAAATGTTGGAAATTTGGAGGAATTGATTATGTGTTGCATTGATGTTTCATCATTGATGTCAACACTAGTTGCTAGTTGCTTTGGTTGTTTACTGGTATCATTTTGGTCCTAGTAGAATGTTTGGTTTCATGTTGGTTAGATCATGGTAATTTGGTATACTTCGGTATGCTTTGGCTTATGGAATTGACTTATATCTTCTATTCATGCTACTTAGATACAGGTTTAGTCAATTTGTTTTGATTTAGTGATCGGATGCTATCTTATATGCTAGTAAGCTTGGTTTGTTGATCTGGTGAGGGTTTCATCGGAAGAGATTTATTGAAGATCTTTTAATATTATGCATAAGTGGTGTTGGTGTTTCTTCTAGTAGAGTTTCAGGATGATGATGGTGATTGTGTTCGAGCCTTGACTAGTTGGGATCATTTCTTTAGCATGTGTGGACCTAAATTGGGTCTAGTACTATCTAGGTTATGGACCGACTTAATGTAACATGTTGTTTGGACTTCTCGATGTGTTTCCGGGATGACTTATGGGTTGGATGATATTTGTTTTCTCTCAGAGAAACATGTTTTATAATTTTGTAATAGGTTTTATTGTCTGGTGGTGGGCCTAATTGTTTGAGGTTGAGGGTTTGTATATATATGTGTATGATCTCATTGTAAATTATGATGATGGAGGATGGTATAGAAGAGAATAATGTAATAATCATTCATACAGAGAATTTGGTCGATTATAGGTGATCAATTTGGGTTTATTGAAGATGTCTAAGTCCTCTAGTATTGAGCTTAACTGAAACTATAATTAGGAACAGGAGATTCTATTATTTTTTTATTCTTCCTTCCAGATTGTAGTTTGTATTTTTATGTAGTCAGTGAGACTCCTTTTGTAATGAGAAGTGCGATCTAGGTGTTGGCCTTACTGCAAGTGGAGGCTCCTCAATTTGTAATCACATACTTACTACAGAAGTACTATCTGACTATGGGTAGGCTTCCCACCATGGTTTTTCCCTTTACCAAGTTTTCCACATATAAATCTTGGTGTCATGTGGTTTGTATATATTCTCTAACTGTTGGTTGTGCTTAATTGGTATATCTGCTATTTCGGTAATTGGATTATTTATTTTGGTATTGATCTTATGTGTTCTAGTATTAAAGTTTTAATTGCTTGAGGTTCCAGTAATCTGGTGAAAACTGATTCACCCCCCTCTCAGTTGTCTTTTGGTTATTTGAACTATCTAAGAATTCGTATCAGAGCTCTAGTCCTCTTTTTATAAGCTTAACCACATGAGGAAGATCATATGACATCTAATAGGTCAATTTCATCTGCAATTATCTTTTAGAGAGAAATTCCTAGGCTTGACGGAACAAATTATAGAGTATGGAAGATTCAGATGGAGACTCATCTGAGATGTCTTGGTAAGGAAATCTGGGAGGTCACTGAGAAAGGGGTAACACCTTTTAACCTTAAATTTGGCAATCCCCCTCTGGAAAACTTGGATAGGGAGCTTGAGAAATATTGTAGAGCTACAAAAGCCCTCTTTTGTGCACTTTCCAATTAGCAAATAATGGGATTGACTGACAAATCAACAACAAAGGTTATATAGGATAAGTTGGAGACTCTTAATGAAGGTAACCCTACTATTAAGATTACTAAACTTTATGGTTACCTGGTGAGATATGAAAATTTGAAGATGGAACAAGATGAAAGGATTACTGCATTCTTGGAAATGGTAAATGAAATTGCCATGGGAATTCAATGTTGTGGTGGATCTCTGATTGAAGATGAAATAGTTTCTAAAGTTCTGAGATCTTTACCACATGCTTATAAGATGAAGGCTACAGCAATTAATGAATAGAGGACAATGGCTAATACATTTTTTAATAGGGATAGCTTGGTTGAGAAATTATATGAATTTTGAGCTTGAAGAATTTGGACCTTTTGGAGCTATGAATTCTGAACCTTCTTTTCATGCATTTACATCATCAACTGGTAAGAAAGATTGGAAAGCTTTGCATGTGAAGGAATTGGATGATATAAAGATGGAAGATGAATAATTTGAGAAACTTGAATCCCTATTTTGTAGAAGAGTACCTAAAGGACCGATAGGAAGAAAGTATGAAGGAAAATCACCTTTTAAATGATTTGCATGTAATAAGATAGGTCATTTTGCATCTAGATGTTCTGAAAGGAATTCAAGATTTGAAGAAAGAGAAAGAATATTTTTGAAGCCTAACCCTAGATATCAGAACAAGAATAAGTACAAGAGAAACATAGATAAATCGTGTTACTTTGCAAATGAGGAAGGTGTGACTGACTCTGATGATGAACCAACATAAGACTCTACTAGTGGTTCTGGCAATTGAAAGGAATGGGTGTTCCTGGATATCAAGGAAGATGATCCGACACTGGAAGAGAATGTAATTGAAGTAAAGGCCCTAACTAATAAAATTGAAGATAAGGATGAATGGGTAATTGACTATGGATGTTCACATCATATGACTGGAGATAAAAGGAAGTTTCTATCTTTTCAAGAATTTCATAGCGGTCTAGATAGATTTGGAGATGACAAAACATGTATGATCAAAGGAAGAGGAACCATATCATTAGATGGTAGGCACAATACTGATAATGTTTATTATGTTGAAGGTTTAAGGCATAAGGGATTTTAATTACAATTCAAGGATGGAAAATACAAGATCATTAATAAATCTGGATTGGAGATTGCAACCAGTACTCAGACAAAAAGTAATATATTTCATTTGAATTTTAGTGAGAAGATGTGTTTGATTGCAAAAATTGATGAGTTGGCCTTGGCATAAAAGGCTATGTCATGTGAATTTTGATTGCATGGTAAAGATCAGTTCAACTAAGGCAGTTAGAGATATACCTAATATTGTGAAGCCCTATAATCTAGTATGTAAAGAATGTCAAATGGGGAAACAGATCAGAACCTCTTTTAAGAGTATACAAGACAAATCTAATTATGTTCTTGATCTTATTCATACTAATTTATGTGGCCCTGTTAGAATCAAAAGTTTTCAGGGTGATAGATATTTTATGCTAATCATTGATGATTATTCTAGAATGATGTGGGTTACTTTTCTAAGGAAAAAATCAGAGGCTTTTGAAAAATTTTAAATCTTTAAAGATAAGGTTGAAACTGAGACATGATTGAAGATTAAGTGCTTAAGGTCAGATCAAGGTGGAGAGTTCACATCCAATGATTTTAATAACTTTTATGAGAAGCATGGCATAAGGAGATATTTTTCTGCTCCCCAGACACCTCAACGGAATGGAGTTGTGGAAAGAAAGAACAATTTTATCTTGGATGTTGATAGAACCATGATGATGGAAGCTAATATACCTCATAACTACTAGAGAGAAGTAGTGAGCACATCATTTTATACATTCAATGGAATTCATATCAAAAGAGAAACCGATAAGACAACTTATGAGTTGTGGTTTGGCAATACACCTACAGTTAAGTACTTTAGAATCTTTGGTAGTAAATGTTATATCAGGAGGGATGATTTCATTGGCAAGTTTGATCCTAGATGTGATGAAGGAATATTTATTGGTTATTCTAATGAAAGCAAAGCATTTAGATGTTATAAAAAAATATTGTAGAGAATTGTGGAGAGTGCTAATGTCAAGGTGGATGAGTTGAATAGAATTCAAATTATAATTTATGAGCAAGAACTGGTAGTGGAAATGATCATAACTGAACCAGTAACACCTTTACCCAAAAAAAATGCTGAACCATTTACTCCAATAGTATCAAAAAGTTCAACAATAACTGAATATCAAGAAAGAGAAATAGAGAGTCAAAAGACTCCTAGGTATGAAAGGTTGAATCATTCAGAAGATCAGATCATTGGGGACAAGAACAAAGGAGTGAGGCCAAGAAGAAGATTGGCAGCTGATAAGGTATGTTTAATTTATCAAATTGAACAGTATTAGTAACTGAAGCATGCAAAGATGAATGTTGGATGAAATCTATGGAAGAAGAATTAGATCAGATAGAAAAGAATAACACATGGATTTTGGTTCCCCAACCTAAAAATAAGAATGTTATTAGAACTAAATGGGTTTTCAGGAATAAATTAAATGAAGATGGAAAAGTTGTGAGGAATAAAGCTAGATTGGTTTGTAAAGGATATTCTCAGAAGTAAGGAATTGATTATGGTGAAACTTTTGCACCTGTAGCTAGGATTGAAGTTGTAGATTATTTCTTGGCTATGTTGCACATTAAAACTATAAGGTTTATCAGATAGATGTTAAGTGTTCTTTTCTGAATGAGGATATTGATGAGGAAGTTTATATTGAGAAACCTAATGGCTTTTCACTTTCAGATGATAAAAACATGGTTTGTAGGTTAAAGAAAGCATTATATGGATTGAAACAGGCACCTCAAACTTGGTATGCAAGGTTGGACAAATATCTTTTAAAACTTGGTTTCACTAAAGGTGATGCTAATAGTAATCTATATTATAACGTCATTGGTAATGATATACTTATTATTGAGGTCTTTGTTGATGACATCATTTTGGAGGTGAAGATAAGTTGTGCATGGAATTTTCTAACAATATGGAGAATGAATTTGAGATGTATATGATTGGGAAAATGAAATTTTCTTTAGGTTTGTTGATTACTTAGACTGATAAAGGTATTTTCATCTGTCAAACTAAGTATTGTAGAGAGATGTTGAAGAAATTTGGTATGGAAATTCTAAACTGGTTAGTACTCCTATGGTTACAAGTGAGAAACTGACAAAGAAAGATGAATCTATACCGATAAATCCTACAAGATACATGCCTATGATTGGGGGTCTATTATATTTGACTCAGACTAGACCAGATATAATGAATTCGGTTTGTATTGCATCAATATATCAAACTGATCCTAGAGAAAATCATGAGAGTGTGATGAAAAGGATTTTTAGATACTTACAAGGAACATATGAATATGGTTTGTGGTACCCTAAATATGATGACTTTACTTTATGTGCATACACAAATGCAGATTGGGCAGGTTATGTTGATGACCAAAAAAGTACTTCTGGTGAAGGTTTCTTTCTTGGAAAGAAACTTATTTCATGGATCAGCAAGAAATTGTCATGTACTTCTTTATCTACTATTGAAGCTAGGTGTGTTGTTGCTACTACTAACTCTACACAAGTTCTATGGATGAAGAAAATGTTGAAGGACATAAAAATGCATTGTAATAAACCATTAGTT
This sequence comes from Cryptomeria japonica, assembly GCF_030272615.1. Taxonomy (NCBI): domain Eukaryota; kingdom Viridiplantae; phylum Streptophyta; class Pinopsida; order Cupressales; family Cupressaceae; genus Cryptomeria; species Cryptomeria japonica. The sequence continues at coordinate 680,771 of NW_026728861.1, forward strand.
ATTCACTATGATAACTTTGCTGCTATAGACATATCAAAGAATCTATTATTTCACTCTAAGACCAAGCACATATCTATCAAGTATAACTTTTTGAAGGAAAGGGTGGAAGAAAATGAAGTCCAATTGGTTTATGTGAACACTAAAGAGCAGATTGATGACATCTTCACTAAACCTTTGCCTTAAGAATCATTTGAGTACCTCAGAGATAGATTAGGGGTTTATTCCCCTCCGATAGAAAATTGATTGATGCTATTTTGCATCAATCTGGTATGCATTAATAGAGCTATTATTCATTCCAGATTGATATGGTGATGCTACTACTCAGGGGGAGTAGTTTGTCTTGTGATTTAGTGGTTTATGATTTGACTTTGATATTTATGTTAGATCCTTTACATTGATGTAAAAGGGGGAGAGATATTCATGTGAAAAACTTAAGGAGCTATATACATTAGGGGAGAAATTTGTAGAACTTTGTTTCTATATTCTTGTGTGGGAGATTTATTTGGAATTTCTTAGCACTTGGATATTTTTCACATCTATTGTTTCCATCAATGCCAAAGGAGGATATTGTTGGCAATTTGGAGGAATTGATTATGTGTTGCATTGATGTTTTGTCATTGATGTCACCACTAGCTACTTTGACTGTTTATTAGTATCCTTTTGGTCCCAGTATGATGTTTGGTTTCGGGTTGGTTAGATCATGGTAATCTGGTATACTCCAATATGCTTTGGCTTATAGAATTGGCTTATATCTGCTATTCATGCTACTTAGATACATGTTTAGTCAGTTGGTTTTTTGATCTGGTGAGGGTTTCACTAGCAGAGCTTTGTTGAAGATCTTTTGATATTATGCATAAGTGTTATTGGTGTGGTTTCTAGTAGATTTTCAGGATGCTAATGGTGATCATGTTCAAGCCTTGACTGATTGGGATCATTTCTTTATCATGTGTGGACCTAAATTGGGTCTGGTACTATCTAGGTTATGGATTGACTTAATATAACATGTTTTTTGGAATTTTTGATGTATTTCCAAGATGACTTATGGGTTGGATGATATTTGTTTGGTCTCAGGCCGACATGTTTCATAAATATGTAATAGGTTTTATTGTCTAGTGGACGACCTAAGTATTTGTGAAGAATACTAAGAGGGGGGGTGAGTTAGTATGCCAAAAATCTTTGTACTTAAACAGTTTGCAAGACTAGCAGTAAACTAGTAAAATGGTTTAACAGACAAACCGGTTAATAAACATGCAAACCAAATAGTTAATAATGCATTCACCCATAGAAGCACAAACACCATAATACAAGATATTTTGACATGGAAATGCAAATGGGGAAAACCACGGTGAGATGGAACTCACAAGTAACTATTTGCAGAATAGGAAGCAGACCGGTTAAGGTCTTACAATGTTCTTTACTAGAACAGATCCTGTTAGGAATCTCAATCTCTATTAGGAGACAAGTCCGATTAAAGACTACCTTGCTAGAGGACTTTAGATCCATAGATGTGAACCACCTTGTTAGAGGATTTACAAAAAGACTTTTGGGCCAACCCGGTTAAAGGCTATAGACTTGTCAAAGATGTGAGTAATTAACAAGTGTTTGATCTATCTAATAGAATAGATTGCTTGGTTAGATCCTTGATAGCTTGTTCTTAATGCACTCCAACATTACTTCAGTATTCTACACATTCATATTCTCTCCAACTCCTCGGCCACCTTCAACCCTAGCCGCAATATCAACTATCACAACAACAACAACTTCAACAACCTAAAACCCTAGAGATGATGTCCTTTTAAAGGAAACTAACTTCATGTCGGTCCAATAAGATTACATTACAATTTCCTAGGTTCAATGATCCTGGACATACTTGGTAATACATCACAAAAAGCATCGCTACAGAGTCAGCACCGTCAAACAATCAGTGGATGGTAACTCATCACACAACATCAGTTGGTAACTCATCACAGAGTATACCAGTTCATATAAAGTGTCGGTTGCCGGTTTGACAAAAATGAAGAGTGGTAGAAATGTGTTATGCCTCTTTAATCCCTCATGCAACTTGAGGTTAACATGACACTTCAGACCGGGAAACACATTCTGCAAAACATCAATAGTCTAAAGACTATAATACAACCAAATACCGGTTGTTCTCTAACTTATACATATAAAGAGGATCTCAATGCAAGTGTGTGTCCATCAATGACAACCACAACATAAAACATAAAAAATGGCAACAATTTGAGGTCAAGGGTTTGTATATATATGTGTATGATCTCATTGTAAATTATGATGATGGAGGATGGTATGCAAGAGAATAATGTAATAATCATTCATGCGAAGGATTTGGTTGATCATAAGTGATTGAGTTGGTTTTATGCAAGAGTTTTCAGTCCTCCAATATTAGTTTAACTGAAACTGTACTCAGGCATAGGAGATGCTATTATTGCAGTTTATTATTCCTTCTTGATTTTAGTCTGGATTTTTATGTAGTCAGTGAGACTCCTTTTATAATGAGAAATGTATTCTAGTATGTTGGCCTTCTTACAAGTGCTTTCCCCTCAATTTGTAATCACATACTTACTGTAGAATTATTATCTGACTATGGGTAGGATTCCCACCATGGTTTTCCCCTTTATCGGGTTTTCCACGTACAAATATTGGTGTCATGTGGTTTGTATCTATTCTCTATTTGTTGGTTGTGCTTAATTGGTATATCTTCTATTTCGTTAATTGTCTTATGTATTTCGGTATTGATATTATGTGTTCTGGTATTAAAGTTTTAATTTCTTAAGGTTCCAGTAATCTTGTGACAACCAATTCACCTCCCCTCTTAGTTGTCTTTCTATTATTTGAACTGTCTAACATAAAACACTTTACATACATTTCACCCTCCTATTAAACAATGAATTTCATAGTTTAGTACATATACTTTCCTAGTTCTTCTACTCCATTAGTGACCCCCAAAAGCACCCAAACCTCAAAATTTTAATACATATACAGGTTATACTACTTTTTTGGCAACCTATAGTGCCTCAATCACTTTTCTTGATGATGATCAAATAGTACATTATTCATTGTTCCTTAGCTCCTTGTTTTTATTTTCTCTACGAAATCTTAAGGCTAAGAGTAAAAATAAAATCTTTTATAGTGCATACTCCCCAATCTCTATTTATATAAATCTAGCCACAACTTTTCCCCTTGATAATTTTAACCCCCTTTCTCTTCTTCTCATTTGATTCATTTATTTTTCAACCTTTTTTCCCTTTCAAATATTCTCATTTTTCTCTTATATCCTATTTTATCTTCGTTTTTCTTTTCAAAAGACCACTCATGTTATTTTTTTCTCTAGTAGCCTCTAGAGGGGGAATCATCCTCATTTTTCTATCCTACTATTGATACCTGAAAATCCAATAACAATACCTAATACCCCTAGAAAGTCAGTCATCACCTTTCTTTTAAATTTGGCATAAGTGAAAGGTTGAAGCTACAAAAGTTTTCTTTAAATAAATAGAAGACCTCACATACTATAACTAAAATAATATAATAATAATCCCTAATAGACCTAAGAAAGATCAGAAAAATAAACCTCATTAAGTAACATTCTATTTATATATCAAGATAGCTAACCCAATCTAATAAGTCACTATTGAACATGGCTATCGACATAGTTATACCAAACACAAATGATGAGATGCCTATTGGAATAGTCACTAAAGGCAAAATAGTAATATTTTATAATCCCAATAGAGTATAGCTATCCTGACACACATCTAGGGGTAGGTTGTAATGATGCAAGCCATATCAAAATAACATATACGACCAGGGTAGGTGTAAAAGGCTATCCAAATAGTGTAAACTATCCCGATAAAAGAAAGTATAAAAGGTATCATATGAGCTCATCAGAGTAACTTGTGAAGTTAGAGTAATGTACCAAGGACATTCCAATCAGTGAAACTATTCTGATGGTTCAAATATGAAATAATATCAGGAAAACTATTTTGATAAAGGTTTTATGAACTGAGACATAAATATTGAGAAGACCTAATCGAACTAACAACTTTGATGGCATCCTATAGATTGGAATACATATGTCAGGATAACTTATACTGAATTCAAGGACAAAACCTTTATCGATATAACTTGTGAAGATGTGATAACACATTTTTGCTTTGTTGATGATCAAAGTAATGTTGATAAGAATTATCTAGGAGGAGTTGAGGATAACTTACAAAGTTGAGATAACACATAAATAGTGTTTCGATCGATGAAATTATCTCAATTATTTATGAGTAAAGTACTATTGGGAGAACTGTCCTGATTTAACAATTATAAACTAAGAAACCAATAGTGATAAAAGGAGAACAAATGAGGAGACCTTATCACAATGACTTATGAAGTCAGGAAAAAAATATTTGGATATGCTGATAGTAGAAGTAATATCGATGGATGTCATAATGATTACTTATCAGTATTACCTAGGCTGAAATGACACAAAAAGGAAACAGTTACTGATATCTCCATGTTTATTTGCAATGATTAATTTTTTAGAAAGGAACCAAACTTAGAGGGAGTGACAACGAGAGTTAAGTTGATCACATATGTCGTCAGATAATTCAAATTTTGTAAAGATGGCTCATTGATTTATAGATTAAAATATTTATTGTTGCATGACCAAAATTCTCTGAGAAACACATCCAGGAGATTTTCGTACTATAATTACAGATGCCTTAAGAATACATTGAAGTAGGCCAGAAATACAAAAGAAGAAAGTAAGTGTTCTAATCGATTTCTATGTGATTGTTTTAAGTAATATATTCAATTGCTTATAAAATGGAAACTCCTAGTGGTTTTGCAAAAAGACAAAGAGGGGAGACAAGTAAGGGTAAGGGGAAGAAATGAAAAATGGAGGAAACAAGTCCAAAACCTAGGGCAGAAGAAAGGAAATTGAATCAGGATCTTCTAGATCAATTGTCTTGTTCCACCCCCAAACCAAAGAGGTTTGTAGAGTGTAAATTAGAAGATAACTATGCTAAATTGGGAGATGTGTACACAACTATTAGAGGCTATCAACTATTCTTGTTTCATTACCACAAGTGTGAGAAGCCTGAGCCAATCTACAATCTCTAGAAGTTGAGCCTTGGAAAAATTGTTGTTCCCAATTTCTTTTTAAATGTGGATCTTCTAGAGGTGCTAGCACAAAACTTTGATTTAAAAAAGAGGGCGATATGTAACTGGGAAGGAAATCCTTGTTTCTTCATATCACGGGAGGTAATTTTGGAAGTTTTTAATTTTCTCAGGGATTATGATCATCCCATTTGTTAGGCCCAGTATGGAAAGATAATGTACTGAGAGGGGAGGGGTGAATCAGTACTTCAAATCCTTTCTTTAACAATAACTTTACTATTATGCATAAACCAAAAGCTGATGTAACATAACATAAAGCTAAAACAAATAAATAACAATCATACATGATTCACTCCATAACACATATATTTTGGTTACATAGAAACTCTTGGTTAGAGAAAAACTACGGTGGGGATGGCACCCACAACTTCACAACTACAATAATAAAGGTTGCTCGATTAGAGCTACATGTTTAGCTATTTTTGACAACTTACCCTATTAGGAGTATCAAGATCGTTAGATCTACCTTGCTAAAGGATTTTACAAAACTTATTCTAAATGTTGCACTTGGTTAAGGGCTTTACAATTTATAGACTTTGTTAGAGTCTTTTACCCTGTTAAAGGTTTTTCTTACAACTCAAAATATTATAATAAAATCTTTACAAATTACTACAACTTTACATCTAGAATGTTATAGTAGATTCTATGTGCTCAAAATGAGATTACCTTGCTTATAGCATACCTCGGTAACCCATAAAGTAACTTGGTAAACCTTTTTATTTACTTTGTTCCTTGACTGTTCTTTGAAATCCTTCTCGATGACCTCTGTGTCTCTGACAGTCACAATACTCAGTGCTTGCTTATTTATTGCACATATCTTGCTTCATACACCTCATTTTTTTTGTTTTTATCCTTAATCCATGCTGTATAAATAGATCTCTTATGTCGGTGATCTGGTTCATTGCTTTGATCTTACAAACATAATTTATCGAATGAATAACCATACAAAATATTTCATTGGATAGATGACCTCAAAATCATACAAAATCTTTAAGTGCAATTTCCAATGAGATAACGGTTCTTTGTTCCTTGATCTTGTAACACGTTTCCATACATGTGTCTAGGTTCATTGAATCTAGTAAAATGTTTCACTCAGTGTGTGTTCACTTGGTATATCATTTTTGCTACTCAGTACACATAGAGTGTAACTCGGTAGACAGCTCGGTGTATAGTAAGCTCTATGACTACTTTCTTCTATAACCGACTGCTCTGTGCTTACCAACTGAATATTTCAGTAGTAGTAATTGACTAGAGTATATAGAATGACTTTGGATATAAAAATAATGGCAACTTAGTAAGTAGTAACAATCTCCCCTTTTGACATTAGTTGAGATGTTTGACAAAACTACTTTCAAATTCACAACTCAAAAATCTATGTACTTACAAAATTTGACAAAACTCACAGTATATACAATTGTCAATAAAATAGTATATTCAGATATACTCCCCTTATCAATATACTATACATAACTCTAATTTTGCATGCTCAGTGATCAATCTCCTGTATTAATTGCTCGGTTGTCACTACTCTGTTCACTGCCAGTTCATTATCAAAATTAATTGTGCATTTGATACTATGTTCGGTATACTCCCCCTATATACTACACTCCCCCTTTGATACTTTGATACCATACTCACTCCCCCTTTTTGACAAACATCAAAACTTAGTTACCATTTGGTGGTGGCAACTGGTCAAAAATGAATTTGTACTTTGTCCTTGCATCAGTGAGTGCAACAAAGTTGGCATCCTTGACACTATCCATGAGTGAATTCTAAGCTGTAATGTCAGCTAATAGTGAAATTAGTCCATCTAAGGTGCTTCCCTCTTGTTGAGTGGAAAGGGAGGTAGCTTTGTTGATCTGTTCTTGGACAAAGGAAAGATGAGGAATGAATAATGTCTAAAGAGTCATTATATCCATCCTGATCTTGTGCTCTTCATTCCTAAGTTCCAATTGTTGAGCCATGAGCTTTTGTAACTTTATATAGAAATTCTGAATAGAATTTGGCTCAGTGGTCAACTTATTTGAGAGATCGGTAATCTCTTTCTCAATCACTTCTATTTTATTTTTGATATCTTTAATGAATAAAGAGAATGTACAAAGTTTCTGAAATAAATAAAGAATGTACTTGAGTTGAGGGGACAACTCAGCAAAAACTTTGACAAGTTTTACTTTGCCAATAGCAATATCTTTCTGTACCTCTTCAACCATTTTAGCAGTGAGCTCTTTTTCCTTCAATTTGCTCAAATATTCAAATTAGTCTACTCCAAATGTCTCTATTTTAGTTAGGAGTTCATCTAGTTGAATATGGATGGCTGCATCTTTTGTCACTATAGCTTCAGGTAGCATATCTGTTAATAGTGCTTTCACCTTCTGAAGTACTTTGTTTTCCTTTTGAATAGCCATTTGTTTTTCTTGTTCTACTTTGGCTTTTCATAGTTCACCAAATTCAATGAGTGCTTGCCCTTTTAGTTTAGAAATGTCAACATATGGCAACACTGTTGGTTTTGACAAATCTAATTTGAAACTATGCTTTTTCATTTTCTTTTCTTTACCTTTTACCGGTTGAACTAACACAATGGCTTGGGAGGCTTGTTGACCCTCAGTAGGTTGCTCGGTAGAGTTAACACTTTTGTCAGTTTCTTGAACCTCTGATGTAGCCTTTGTTGTGTCCTTCAGTGCTTCTATGCTTGGGGTCTTAGTTGTAACATTTTTAGTGCTAGAAGGAGCTTGATAGGTCTATTCCCCAATGGCCTGAGAAGTAGTGTCTCCTTCTGTAGACTTGTGATCCTATGTTCCTTCTTTAGTATCCTAAGGGGCGTCGGTTGAAGCAAGCTAAGTGATTGGAGGATAGGGCTGAACTTGTTCCAACATGGACTCACTGGATACCAGATTGGCATATGCATTCCCTTTTATCATTTCCTATTCTTGTGCCTCGGTGTCCATGATATCCTCATCAATTTGTTTAGTGCCAGCAAGGTCTTTCTTAGTGATATTAGGATCTTTCTCAGTGACATCAACTATTTCAACTTCAACTTGTTCACCAACATTCTTGATTCGAAATATTTCTTGCCATTTTTCCTTTGTCTCATTCTCTACATCCAAGTAATGACCATTCATCAATTTCAAGGCTCTTTGCTTGACTAGGAAGTTTGTGTGGTAGTTTTTTAGATGTTCTTTGATCTCATCTACCAACATGTTTGGAAATAGATGTACCAGACTTCTTTCTCTCATCTGTTTCTCTAATTCCATGGCATACTTCCACCTGTTATCAATATGCAAATATAATTCATTTGGAAGAGATTTAGATACTTCCAATGGGACCAATTGGAATTTTAGAAGTGTGCAGATCTGGATTCATACTTAACATATCTAAATGCTCCAAATCCACCATATTGCTTTAGATTAGCACAAAAATTATCAACACTATGTACATCTACCTTTTTACTCTTGACAATTTGAAATTTGTTTTTGTCTTCAGATTCGGTGTCACTAGACTCTTTAGTCAAAATGAGTCCCCGAGTAGATTTCTTGTAAGTTTTTGTTACCTTTGGAACAACAAAATTCTTTGGTTTCTTACTCGGTGACACTGTAGATGATCTTGTGTTTGGATGCTTTACTGAAGTAGTCGGTGATACCTTTGATGTATCTTGTTTCTTCCTTTTCAAAACTTTCCCTTTAGGTAACTCGATGCTCAAAGTAATAGCTACCTCTTGGGCTTTAGATTCCTCCTCGGTGATTACTGAAGTGCCTTTGACAAGTGTGAAGGAATAACCTTCTCCAAATTTCTCCGTTAATGCCTTGATCATTTTTGTTGCTTTCCTTGTAGCCTTGGGTACTACAATACTCATCTTTACTTTCTCTTTAACTTCTTCATAGGTTCCATACCTCAGCTCGGTAGCATGCCTTGGTAATGTAAGAAAAACATCTATCTGCTATTGTGTTATGTCAAAATCAATCTCATAACCAATAGGTGGCAAAGATTGAGTTCTTAGTTCCACAACATTAACATAGCAGTAGTCAGTGTCTACTTCAAAGCATATGTCATCCTTGTATTTCTCTACTAACTTGGGTGGAATTCTATACTTGTTATGCATCTTTTCTTGAAACTTGCTAAAGTAATCATCCATAATATCATTAAAGTTATCACCTAGCTATTTGATGAAGTCATTGATTTGATGGGTGATTCGTCAGTGTAGCTCCCAAACTACATTATCGACTGATGGAAAGAATTTCTCAAAATAGAAAAACATGCATACCAAAAGTGATCCAAACTTCAGTGTATTAGCAGGGTTGTTCTTCTTCGGCTTCCTTATGGTGTATAGATTCTCATACAGGTTTTTCAACAATACTTCACAAAGATCATTTTTCATTCCCTTCTTCATAGTTTTATATGCTAAATTGACTGTTGCACAGGGTACACTATTTTCCCTTGCCGATTGGAAGAAATAATAACCTATGACTCTAATGGTAAACTTCAGCTCTTCATCTGTCACATTGTTCAATTTTAGTCCTCTATAGTTAGATTCAACTCCGGTTAGAGTGATCAATTCCTTCTATGATATCATTTTCTGAGCTTAGGCATGATCAAAAATAGGGTAACCAGTGATCAAATGAATGATTTCCTTGCTGATTTTGAATGGTTGTTCCACTAACCACATGAAATCATCGTGAACTTTGCTCAGAACAAACTTTACCCATTAGGGTTTGAAGACACAGGGATAGGTTAGGGCTTCATTCAATCCCTTGATTTTGATGTGCTCATACTTGCTATGCAATTTCCCATCAATACACAATTCATCATATGTGTCCTTGATCTCAACATGACCTGGTTCCTCAACACGACACTTAGTGAAGAATTTGACATCCTCAACTAACAAAACTCTATTCGGAATGAGTGAAAAGGCAGTTTTATCATCCGGTTTAGATGCTACTTTGGGAGTTAGAGAGTATTTCAGTGAGGGCTTTTTAATGTTCTCAACAACAACGGGCTTCTGCATCTTAGGTGCCATTGCAAATTTTGGATAATCACTTAACAAAAGATTCTTAGGGTTTGAAGACTTTTAAACAACAAATGCTTTCTCTTAACAAATCTAAAACAAATAATCACATTGGTATTTCTTGGTAGATAGCTCTTCAAAATGCTTGAGATCGATGTGTAAATACCTTGAATTATGCTTCGTAGGAGGTTTGATCGCCTTTGAATCGCTTTGCTCTGCTCTCTTGAAAACTTGGTAAGTGTAAAATGACCGTGCAAAAGCTTTAAGTACACAATATACCTTATCGGGCTCCATGCAGTTAGGTCAAAAACATTAAATGCACTCGGTACCACTTCCTTTTTATGCTTTTACTGAATAGCCAGACTTCCTATATTTATCAACTAGACAGGCTTCCTATATTTACCGACTTGACAGGCTTCCTTTATTTCAAAATTGCTAATGCATCTTAGCAATGCAGATTTTGAATTAAGTACATAATAAAATAGGAACTATTTAGATTTAACCTTTGTAAGAATGCAGTCCCTTCATACCTTCACCGATTAATTTGGAATAGGTGCACCTAACTTGGTAGGTAAGGTGCTTTCTTCATTTGACACAATTTCCTTCTTTTTCCAAATCATCTATAATTTGCCTTTTATTTCCTCAATGTCTCCTCTAGGTTGATCTCTGTAGTCTCTAGCCAAGTGTCCAACTTTGTGACAATGAAAACATGCCATACCAAGATTTCTCCATGATCTTCGGTTGTTCATTCCAAACCTTATAAAGCAGTTCACACTTATGTGTCCATATCTTCCACAACATTCAGACCATATCCTTGTATTGTAGTCCCATGGTACTACAAAATATTGTCGGTTAGAATCTGTGTGAGTTTGGTAGCCTCTAGTATTTGCTCGGTGTGCGGACCACATATAGTTCTTTTGCTTAAACCAACACTTCTCGGTACTATGTCCATATCTATTGTAGTTTTTACAAAATCCTTTGAATTTTGCCTTCTGATAATTGCTAGCAGACTTTGTCCTACATTGGTTAGATGTGTGACCATATTTATTGCAATTGTGACAATAACCATTAGACCTAGTGACATTCGGTTGCTTACCTTTTCTGATTTGGGAAATATTAGTAGAATGTCCTTGTTTTCCATAGTAGTTGCAAATAGGCTTCTTTCCTTTGATGTTCTTCTTGTTTCCAGCTTGCTTTGATGATTCTCCTCTCTTGGTAGTGTGGATTCCCTTCTCAGTAGAGTCTTTTCCTTTGTAACTGAGTCCTGCAACTTTGTTAGGTCTTTTTGTATTCAGTTGCTCATCCAACATCTTTGATGCTTCATAACTCTTCTTCAGTGTTTCTTTGGATTTCTTGTCTGTTTCAAGTTCATCGATCAACCTTGATAGTTCAAGTTTCAATGCTTGATTCTCATCATCTTTCAGATTTGCTTCATGATGTGCATAACCCAATTGATCTGATAGATTACCTTGAATTCCAGTCATCCTAATGATTTCATCATTCTTTTCAAATACTAATGCTTCAAGTTGTTGGTTTTCTCTTTCTAGATCTCTTACTTTATCCTCGGCTATCCTCAATGCATTAAGATTTTCAGTCATCTATGTGCTGAAATGTTCATGTCCTCTTTTCATTACTTTTAGCTGATTAGTCAGTGCTTTGTTCCTTTCTTTCAGTTCTCTAATCATTTCTTCACTCTCTTCAGATATACTATTCTCAGATGATGTCTCAATTTGTTCCACTAACTCTTGAGAGTCCTGCAAATCATCAAACAATCTTCTTCTAACTTTCAATGATTTTTGCATTTGTCTTTGAATGTCTGCAATCACTTGATTAGCATGATCCAACTCTTCTTGTAGATACACAAATCTCCAAGATTGTTTATAGCCTTCCATTGATAAGATCTTTTTCTTTAGGCTATTAAACACTTTTCCAAGATTCAAACTCTGATACCAATTGTTAGGCCCAATATGGAAAGTTAAGGTACTGAGAGGGGAGGGGTGAATCAGTACTTCAAATCCTTTCTTTAACAACAACTTTACTATTATGTATAAACCAAAAACTATTGTAACATAACATAAAGCTAAAACAAATAAATAACAATCATACATGATTCACTCCATAACACATATATTTTGGTTACGCAAAAACTCTTGGTTAGAGAGAAAAACTGCAGTGGGGATGGCACCCACAACTTCACTACTGCAATAATAAAGGTTGTTCGGTTAGAGCTACATGTTTAGCTATTTCTGATAGCTTACCTTGTTAGGAGTATCAAGATTGTTAGATCTACCTTGCTAAAGGATTTTAAAACACTTATTCTAAATGCTACACCTGGTTAAAGGCTTTACAATTTATAGACTTTGTTAGAGTCTTTTACCTTGTTAAAGGTTTTTCTTACAACTCAAAATATTATAATAAAATCTTTACAAATATCTGCAACTTTACATCTAGAATGTTATAGTAGATACTATGTGCTCAAAATGAGATTACCTTGCTTATAGCATACCTCAGTAACCCATAAACTAACTCGGTAAACCTTTCTATTTACTCTATTTCTTGACTGTTCTCTGAAATCCTTCTCGGTGACCTCTATGTCTCTGACCATCACAATACTCAATGCTTGCTTATCTATTGCACATGTCTTGCTTCATACACCTCATTTTTTATTTTTTTTATCCTTAATCCATGTTGTATAAATAGATCTCTTATGTCGGTTATCCAGTTCATTGCTTCGATCTTACAAACATAATTTATTGAATGAATAACCATACAAAATATTTCATTGGATAGATGACCTCAAAATCATACAAAATATTTAAGTGCAATTTCCAATGAGATAACGGTTCTTTGTTCCTCAATCTTGTAACATGTTTCCACACATGTGTCTAGGTTTAATAAATCTGGTAAAATGTTTCACTCAGTATATTATTTTTGCTACGCGGTAGACATAGAGTGTAACTCGGTAGACAACTCAGTGTATACTAGGCTCTGTAACTACTTTCTTCTATAACTGACTGCTCTGTGCTTACTGACTGAATATTTCGGTAGTAGTAACTGACTAGAGTATATAGAATGAGTTTGGATATAAAACTAATGGCAACTTAGTAAGTAGTGACACCATTATCCTTGGGGATTTTCTTGAAGAGTATCGGAAATTAGATACCACTTATGTTGGATGGAGGTTGCCCTTTCATTTTCTTAATTCTGAGGTGCCATTAGAGACAGGGGAGGGCTTGGCATTTAATATAAATTTGTTTAAAGGCTATTTTAAGTATACATACTAATCAATTGGTCAAGTTCTAGGGTTGAACACTCTGGATTTTATGAGAATAGAATCCATGATCAATGCAGTAAACATTTAGTCCCTAAAGGCTAGAGAATTAGATTTTGGTATGTTTGTAGTTGAGCAACTTGGGGCAGGACTTGCTGCTATCTAGAGGGGACTCTTCCAAAATTCACTTTGCACATTATTCTTTACTCATGCATATGGTGTTGTTTCATGGACAAGGATTGGGACTCTGGCCTGAGGAAATGAGGGTAAGAAAATTTGGTGATAACCATCCTCTACCAATTCAACTATGGACCTCAATCTTGGACTGCAAATTTGTTAGCTCTAGTTATATTCATTTTGAGGAATTCTTTGTTTTTTGGTCATCCTTGTAACTTTTCATTCTTAGAAGATGTGAAGAGATTTTTAAGGCTTGTAGATTTTGGAAGGCCTGATACTATCAGACACAACTATAGAGATTGGTATTTTTTCTCTGATGCAACCATGATTAGGATTTATGGCTTTGAAGGGGCCCCATTATTATTGCCAAAAATGGTTCCCGACATGATAGCATATTTGGAGATCATAAGGTAGATGGGAGAATCAAATCACGTGCATCTAGCTTCCCATGACAAACAATCTTTTTTACCTGGGACCCTATGTGTTGGAGAATTCATTGTGAATGGAAGAGAAGGTCAAGAGCTCACATGGCAGAAATTGTTCCAATATAATATGAAGTTGGGTGCTCCAAGAAAGAACTTTGATCCAGAAGGATATATTCATTTAGTAAAAGAGAAGCAGAAAACTTGGTGATTATGAGCACATCCCACATTTAAGGGATGATTTAATAAGGAATATGGATGAGAAGGAGGTTGAACTAGCCATTAACAATCATAATAGGGAGATTGAACACAAATCTAGAGAAAATCATACTATTGAAATATCATCCTCAGATGAAGAAGAGTCATCAGATGATATTTCATTTGAACAATTCTCTATGATACTAATTGAAGAGAAGGTGTCACCTGTTAGGGATCATGATGAAGTAATCTTGACGGAAGATGACCCAAGGTAATTGGCCTGCAATTATTTTGTATCTGATGATAATTTTATAAGGACTCCTGAATCTATGTCTTTCTTGTATAGAGCGAAAGGTAAAGCAATCAGAGAGGGTGTTGGAGAGGTAAACACCTCAACTGAACAACAATTGTCAACCACCCTAGAGAATGAAGTAGCTCAAGAAATGAGCCAAAGACGTGATCCATGATTGTGACACCAAATACAATGAGGAGTATCTAGCACATTTAAATTAATTTAAATAATATTATATTTTATCTATATGATTAGTTATAGGTTTTAATTTGTTTTCAAAAGACTTCAATCAAAGGGCATGACCCTTTGATATATTATAAAATATTCAATGTAATGATTTGAAAAAATAGTTCTGATAGTTGGAAGATAGATAGTTATAGTTCAAAAAATTTAAGCATTTTCTATGTTTCAAGACAAGGACTTTATTTCAAGTTAATACAAAGAAAGCCGGTTCTCTTATTTGCAATTGTGCTATGGATTTTAATTTTCAAAACATTCTCTGCTATTATTATCTATGATTGATAATTATTCTCTAAATCTTTGTGTGAAGAAGTTATGTGATGTTACATGATCGGATTATCAAGATACATTTGAGAATCATTTTGCCTATTGTGTCTTGTTTAATTGGTCTTTCAAAGGAATGTTAAATTCAATTAAACTAATTGTGAAAAGTATTGTTTATCTATTTAACATTGGAGGTTAGGTAGTTGACAGATCTATTTGAAAGGGGATTTAAAAAATTCTCTCTCAGAGTTATACGTAGGTTTTGTAAATGAATAACTCTATTGCCCAAATAAATAAGGCACTAGTCTAGTTGCAGATAAAATTCAATTCAAGATCAAAAAAATCATTTTTAGATTTATGAGTCTGTTAGTAGGAGATAGAAGTAGAGAACATGAGTAAGAAGTAATCAAATTGAAAAAGGAGCTAATCATTAAAAGGATAATCAAGAATGTAGAAGAAATCAAGTAATTTAAATAATATTATATTTTATCCCAAAGGTATATGCCACTTTGAGATAAACACTAGAAGTAGGAAATAGAGTGTATAATCTGCTATAAAAAGCACCAATTTGGAGAACTGATTGGTGAGTAGGTACACTCACCTAGGTTCTACAAAACCTAAAGTGATGAAGTTAGCAACCATGAAAGGTTCACTCTATTAGTCAGCCAAATAAATTGGAGAGTTCGAAGATTGAGGTTGGCATTGACTTAGAACTTATCTAATCTGTTGATTTCAAAACCAACACCTACTAGGACATATCACCACCTTTTTGCATCCCAAAAGTATCGAATTGAATGAATCCTAATTGAAGCAGATCCCTAATGCATATAATTAACTAAATGTATCTAATGCATATAGAAATGTTTAATATGGCATAGGTCAATTTTAATTTTTACATATAATTACATATAGAAATGTATAATGTCCCATACCTTTGCAATGTTTACAATTTCATTTAAAAATGTTTAATATCCCATAGGTCAATTTTAATTTTTACATATAATTATAATATCCCATATAATATCCCATTTAATTATGTACTTGAAATATTGCATTTACATATAATTATAACATCCCATAGGTCAATTTTAATTTAAAATTACTCCGCAAAGCGAAAGACTTCAAAAAACTCCATTCCTACTAGGAAAAGCAAAAGACTTCAAAAAACTTCATTCTCGCAAGGCAAAGAAGGAGAGGAGATTCATTGTTGGCATTATTAGATAAATTGATTATGTGTTGCATTTTTGTTTTATCATTGATGTCAATACTAGCTATTATAGTTGGTTATTGATAGACAACTTTTGGTTACTGGTAGAAGATCTAGTGTTACCGACAGAAGAGACTATCTGTTGGACACTTCCGACATGTTTGGCTCTATGGAATATGTTTAGCTACATATGGTACATGATTCTAGAGCATGTTTTGGTCAGCTGGTATTGACTTGGTAATTGGATTCTATCATACACTCTTGTAAACCCTTACTAGCATTGGTTTAAGGCTCTACCAATAGAGCTTTCACTGAGGAATCTTGATAGGATGCATAATTGGTGTTGGTGAAGCTTCTAGATGGATTTTAGGATTCTAAAGATGTTCTTTGATCATGCTTCAACTTCTTGAAGACATTGCTTTCGCATGGTGGACTTAGAATAGGTCTAATGCCTATTTAGGTTATGGATCGATATCATGATAACGTGTACTCTTCATGTTACTGGGATGTTTTGGGATGTCTTATGGATTGGTTATTGTTGTTTTGGTCTTAAGACGACATGGAATATCATTGTAATATGGATTTAAGTAATGATCTTATTGCAATATCTTTTAGGTGGCTGACCTAATTAGTTTAGGCCTTAGGGTTTGTATAAAATGATGTAAGATCTCACTGTAGATCATGGCATGGGAATGGAATAAGTGTCCATGGTCTTGGAATGCAATATAATATGTGAAGGAGATTTGATTGATCCTAGGTGATAAAATTGGGATAAAGGAAGAGGTCAAAGGCCTCTGGTATTGAGCTTAACCAAGACTATAATCAAGCATGGTAGATGCTATCTCTGGAAGTTCACTCTATTGGATTCTTGTCCATTTATCTTGAGATAATTGTAGCCTCTCTATAGTGAGTGAGACTCTTTTGTAATGAGCAATACTCTCTACGAAGTGTGCCTTCCTGCAAGTGCAGGCCCTCATTGTAACACATACTTTTTGCAGAAGTCTCATCTAACTATGGATAGGCTTCCCACCGTAGTTTTTCCCTTTCCAGGTTTTCCATCTACAAATCATGGTGTTATGTGGTATGTTTTCTTTGCATTGGTTATCTGTTTAATTGTTAATTTGTATTGTTTACTGATGTCTGTTTCTTCTTTACCGGTACTTAATCTGGTTGAAGGTTATTAAGTGGATTAAATGTTATAATCTATTAACAACTGATTCACACCCCCATCTCAGTTGTTCATCGGTTATCCTAATAATTGGTATCAGAGCTTTGGTCCTCTTTTGCAGAAGCTTAACCACTTGAGGTAGATCCTATGATAGCTAACACTTCTAATCCACAGGCAACTATTTTCACAAGAGAAATCCCTAAGCTTGATGGAACAAATTATGGGATATGGAAAATTCAAATGGAGACTCATCTTAGATGTCTTGGAAAGGATATTTGGGAGATCACTGAGAAAAGATACACACGTTGTGATCTGGCATCTGGCAAACCTACTTCTGCAAACTTGGATAAGAATATTGAAAATGATTGCAGAGCTAGAGAAGCCCTCTTGTGTGCACTTACTAATCAGAAGATCATGGGATTGATTGATAAATCATCATCAAAGGTTATGTGGGATGAATTGCAAACTCTGAATGAAGGTGATCCTACTGTCAAAATTGTTAAACTTGATGGCTACTGAGTAAGATATGAAAACTTAAAGATGGAAGATAATGAAAGAATTGTTGTTTTTATGAAAAGAGTGAATGAGATTGTTATGGGATTTCAATGTTGTGGAGAATTTCTGAGTGAAGATGAAATAGTTTCCAAAGTCTTGAGAGCCCTTCTACTAGCTTATAATTTGGATCTTCTGGAGTTATAAAGTCCGAACCTTCTTTTCATGCATCATCATCATCATGTATCAACAAAAGTGATTGGAAAGTTTTATATGCCAAGGAATTAGAAGACATGAGGAAAGAAGATGAATAATTTGAGCAACTTGAAGCCTTATTTGCTAGAAGAGTACCTAAAGGTCCGACAGGAAGTAAGTATGAAGGGAAAGCACCTTTTAAATGTTTTTCATGTAATAAGATTGATCATTTTTCATCTAGATGTCTTGAAAGGAATGCAAGGTTTGAGGAAAGAGTTAATAAATCATTTAAGCCTAACCAG
The DNA here is from genome assembly GCF_030272615.1 of Cryptomeria japonica. NCBI lineage: Eukaryota > Viridiplantae > Streptophyta > Pinopsida > Cupressales > Cupressaceae > Cryptomeria > Cryptomeria japonica. The sequence goes on from NW_026728861.1 coordinate 699,185, forward strand.
GACATATATAGATTTAAGACAAATAAATAATGCTACATAGTGGATGAGGAAGGAGTAACTGATGACTCTAGAGATGAACTGACATAAGACTCTACTAGTGGATCCGGCAACAGAAAGGAATGGGTGATCTATGCTTTAAAGGAAGATGAACCGGAACCGGCTATCAAAAATAAAGAAAAGGCCCTGGTAGCAAAAGTTGAAGACAAGGATGAATGGGTAATTGATAGTGGATGCTCACATCATATGACTAGAGATAAAGGGAAATTTATGTCCCTGCAAGAATGGAATGGTGGTCAAGTCAGATTTGGAGATGACAAAGCATGCATAATCTTTTGAGTGTTGTTCAATTGGTGGACAAGGGTTTCCAACTTTAGTTTAAATATAGAAAATGCAAAATCATTAACAAGACTAGTGTGGAGATTGCAACTAGTATTCAGAGTGGAGGTAATAGCTTTCACTTGAACACTGGTAATAAGACATGTTTGATTTCCCATATTGATGAGAGTTGGTTATGACATAAGAGATTGTGTCATATTAATTTTGATTATATTGCTAAGATCAATTCAACTAAGGCAGTTAGAGATATACCTAAGATTATGAAGTTTAGATATACCTAAGATTATGAAGTTTCATAATCCGGTTTGTAAGGAATGTCAATTGGGAAAGCAAGTTAGAAGTTATTTAAAGAGCATACATGAAAAATCTAATGATATACTTGATTTGATTCACACTGACTTATGTGGTCCAACAAGGACTAGAAGCTTTCAACATGATAGGTATTTCATGCTCATTATTGATGACTATTCTAGAATGATGTGGGTGACTTTTCTTAGGGACAAGTTTGAAGCCTTTGAGAAATTCAATATCTTTAAAGCAAGGGTTGAAACAAAAATTGGATTGAAAATCAAATGTCTAAGATAAGATCATGGTGGTGAGTTCACTTATCATGAATTTAATAGTTATTGTGAGACAAATGGAATAAGGAGACAGTAATTTGCACCTAGGACTCCTTAGCAGAATGCAGTAGTGGAAAGAAAGAACATAACCATTTTGGATGCAACAAGATCTATGGTGATGGAAGCCAAATTGCCTCATATCTACTGGAGAAAAGAGGTGAATACAAAAGTCTACACATTCAATAGAGTTCACATCAAAGGTGAAACCGGTAACACCCCTTATGAATTATGGCTTGGACATACACCTGCTGTTAAATATTTCACAATTTTTTGAAGTAAAAGCTATATCAAAAGAGATGATTCAATTGGAAAGTTTGATTCTAGATGTGATGAAGGGATATTTCTTGGTTATTCAATTCAAAGAAAAGCATATAGATGTTATAACAAAAGATTGCAGATAATTATGGAGAGTGCTAATGTAAAAGTGGATGAGTAGTACAAAAATCAATCTATATCATCTGATAGGGAACTGGCAGTGGAGATGATCATAATTGAACTAACAATGCCTTAATTGGTACAGGAGACTAACACAATTACATCAGCACAATCATAAAATTCAACTATGACTGATGATCAGAGTAGTGAACCTGAAGTTCAGAAGATACCAAGGTATGTAAGATTAAATATTTCTTAAGATCAAATCATTGGAGATAGGAGCAAGAGAGTTATGACAAGAAGAATACTAGCAAATGAAGAGGTATGTCTTATTTCTCAAGTTGAACTGACAACTGTTATTGAAGCTTGTAAGGATAAACACTAGTTAAAGGCTATGAAAGATGAATTAGATCAGATAGAGAAGAATGAAACTTGGTCCTTAGCCCATGGCCTAAAAATAAGAATGTTATTGGAACTAAATGGGTTTGTAGGAATAAACCGAATGAGGATGGTCAAGTTGTAAGAAATAAGGCTAGATTGGTTTGTAAATGATATTCTCAAATGGAAGGAATTGACTATGGTGAGAAATTTGCACTTGTAGCTAGGATTGAAGCTATTAGACTATTTCTTGCCTATGCAACTTATAAGAACTATAACATTTGTCAAATGGATGTGAAATGTGCATTTTTGAATGGTGAACTTGAGGAAGAAGTTTACATTGAGAAACATGATGGATTTTCACTTATAGATGATAAAGATATGGTTTGCAGATTGAAGAAAGCTTTATATGGATTGAAACAGGCTCCTAGAGCTTGGTATGGAGGGTTGGATAAATATCTTTTAAAGCTTGGTTTTAATAAAGGCAGTGCTAATAGTAATTTATATTATAAGATCACTGCTAATGATATTCTGATTATTGAAGTTTTTGTTGATGATATCATTTTTGGAGGAGAAGATAAATTGTGCATGGAATTTGCTAACAATATGAAGAATGAATTTGAAATGTCCATGATTGGTGAGATGAGATTTTTATTAGGTTTGTAGATTACTCAAACTGACAAAGGCATTTTTATCTATCAAACTAAGTATCTGAAGGAATTGTTGAAGAAGTTTGGTATGGATAATTCAAAATCGGTAAGTACTCCTATGGTGATAAGTGAGAAATTATCTATCAAGGATACTTCTACACTGGTAAATCTGACAAGGTATAAGTCTATGATTGGTGGTCTATTATATCTAACTTAGACTAGACCGGATATTATGAATGCACTAAGTATTGTTTCAAGATATCAAATTAATCCTAAAGAAAATCATGAATGTTCAATAAAGAGGATATTTTGTTATTTGCAAGGAACAATAGAATATGGCTTGTGTTATTCTAAAAATGATGATTTCACTTTATGTGCATATACTGACTCAGACTGGGTAGGAGATACTAATGATAGAAAGAGCACTTCTTATGGAGCTTTCTTTCTTGGAAATAAACTAGTTTCATGGATCAACAAAAAACAATCATGCATTTCTTTATCTACTACAGAAGCTGAGTATGTTGCAGTAGCAACTAATTGCACTCAAGTCTTATAGATGAAGCAAATGTTGAAGGATATTATGGTATATATAGTGAACCGGTAGTTATCTACTATGATAACTCTGCAGCTATTAACATGTCTAAAAATATGGTATTTCACTCTAAGACTAAGCATATATCAATAAAGTATAACTTTCTGAAGGACAAGGTAGAAGGAAAGGAATTGAAATTGGTTTATGTGAACACTGAAGAAAAGATTGCAGACACATTCACTAAACCATTGTCTAAGGAATCATTTGAATATTTGAGAGATAGGTTAAAGGGTTTCTGCCCCTCTAATAGAGACTTGATTGATGCAGTGTGTCATTAGTCCGACATGCATTACAAGAGACATTATTCATTTTGGCACTGATAAGTGGTGCTACTGCTCAGGGGGAGTAGTCAACTTTGAGATTCAAAGGTTTACATTATTGCTTTGATATTTTTGTAAGATTTTTAGCATTGATGTCAAAGGGGGAGAGATAGTGATGTGAAAAATAAATGCAGAACTCTATAGAGATATTATTCACAAGGGGAGTGTTATTGATATTCAGGAGATTGTTGGTTGTCTTCCATAGGGGGAGACTTGTTTGGCATTTCCTAGTACTTAGATGTTTTTCACATATAGTGTTGCCATCTATGCCAAAGGAGGAGATTGTTGGCATTATTGGATAAATTGATTATGTGTTAAATTGATGTTTTTTCATTGATGTCAACACTAGCTGTTATGGTTGGTTACCGACAGATAGGTTTTGGTTACCAGTAGAAGATCTAGTGTTACCGGTAGAATAGACTATCTGTTGGACAGTTTTGACATGTTTGGATCTATGGAATATATTTGGTTACATGTGGTACGTGCTTCTAGAGCATGTTTTTCTTAGTTAGTATTGACTTGGTAATTAGATGCTATCATACACTCTTGTAAACCCTTACTAATATTGGCTTAAGGCTCTACTGATAGAGCTTTCACTGAGGAATATTGACAAGATGCATAATTGGTGTTGGTACAACTTCTAGATGGATTTCAGGATGTTGAAGATGTTCTTTGATCATGCTTCAACAGCTTGAAGACATTTCCATGGTGTGGTGGACTCAAAATAGGTCCAGTGCCTATCTAGGTTATGGATTGGTATCATGATAACGTGTACTCTAAATGTTACCAAGATATTTTATGGATTGGTTATTGTTATTTTGGTCTTAAGCTGACATGGCATATCATTGTAATATGGATTTAAGTAATGATCTTATTGTAATATCTTTTAGGTGGCCAACCTAATTGGTTTAGGCCTTAGGGTTTGTATAAAATGATGTAAGATCTCATTGTAGATTGTGGCATGGGAATGGAATAAGTGTTAGTGGTCTTGGAATGCAATATCATATGCGAAGAAGATTTGATCGATCATAGGTGATCGAATTGGGATTAAGAAAGAGGTCAAAGGTCTCCGGTATTGAGCTTAACTGGGACTATAATCAGAAATGGTAGATGCTATCTCTGGCAGTTCACTCTATTGGATTGTTGTCCATTTATCTTGAGATGGTTGTAGCCTCTCTGTAGTTAGTGAGGCTCTTTTGTAATGAGCAGTATGCTCTAGGAAGTGTGCCTTCCATCAAGTGTAGGCCCCTCATTGTAACACATACTTTCTACAAAAGTATCATCTGATTGTGGGTAGGCTTTCCACCATGGTTTTTCCCTTTCCGAGTTTTCCACGTATAAATTATGGTGTTATGTGGTTTGGTTGCTTTGCATTGATTATCTGTTTAATTGTTAAGTTGTATTGTTTACTAGTATTTGTTTCCACTTTACTAGTACTTAATATGATTGAAGGTTATTAAGTGGATCAAATGTTATAATCTGTTAACAACTGATTCACCTCCCCCCCCTCTCAGTTGTTCATCGATTATCCTAACATCCACATACAGTTTTGAATGAATATTTCATTTGCACATAGGAGAGGAGATTCACAGGAGGAGGAAATTAGTTTACAGGTGAGCAATCACTTAGCTTCATCTATGTGCATTTCAAACATCATCAGAATTATTTGTTTCCCTTTTCAATGATCTTCTTGGATTTTTTAGGGACTTGTTCTTGGTATTGCAAGGATTTGTATGCTTTATGAAGGCTTTGAAGGGTTCTCTTTGAATTTTGGTATTGTGTCAATTACTTCTTTGTATATGGATAGTAAATTGAATGTTAGGGGAAGACATCGTATGTGATGTGAGAGGAGACCAATGCATCTTGTCACTAGGAACATTAAGCATACTCAAAGATCAGAACTCAGACATGTACTACAATTACATAATTTTTTTATTATTCTTAGGTTCTATTAAAAAGGGATAGCTCCCTTACATCCCATATGTAGGCTACATAGTAGTAGAAAAAGAAAAAGAACTATTCTAAATAACAAAATTTTGCAGCGAGCCTTTCACCAATGTCCACCACATACACAGGCAAGGCCACACTAAGCTAGTTATCATTTGAGTTCAGTAATCTCCTGAAGGGCCCCAAGTCACAGTTTCTGACACCCACCCAAAAAACCTCCCAAGCCTCTACCATGAAATTCTTCTTCCTTTCTCACACAACCCTGGCCTCCCGAGCATCCTCATCCTCTAACTCAAACTCTTCCTCTAGTGGATCCAATATGTGATGTTCTGGATTGAAGTACATGTCTATAACACTAGTCCAGCCGCTCGAATCCAAGTCTAGAATAACACTTCCTACCGCTTGTCCATCGACCGATCTTATGAAACCATTGATCATCTGTATCCATGCTTCCTTGGAATCAAGGATTTCAACCATTTGGCATAGAATCACCTCATACATGAAACCATCACAGCTGTGTCTGTCCCCACCCAAAATACCACTGGCCAGATGCTACAACACATCCCAAGTGAGGTCATCCGAGTTAAAAAGTCTCCTAAAGTGATGGACCATTTTCCCTCAATTCTCCTCCTACATTAATTGCTTGATCTGCCTTCCTATTTAACCTCAGCCTTATGATCCGTTAAATTGGCAAGAATCTCAAAAAAGACTAATTAGATCCTTCTTTTTTCAGGATGCATATTTCTTGTCCTTATCTAACAATAGGCTCTGTCTAAATGAGAAATAAATCTTATATCTCGTGAAAACCAAATCCATCTTTCGATATGAAGTGTCAAAATCTCTTGCCACCTTCTCCCAATGTCCCTTCATTCATGGTAATCAAAGCCTTATTTTTGTGTATCATGATCACCCCTTTCAATCTGGATCCAAATTTGTGGTTTAGAATCTAGACAATTACCCTCTCTTAGTCGTAACTATCCAATGCCTTCTTTTTTCTATTCATCCTTTGTCCTTAAATCTTTTGTTCCTAAATACATTTGTCTAGTCCTAAATGGAAATGAGAAGTGCACATCTAATTTAAATAAGAAGTGCAGACCTGATTATGAAAGTTTATGTCCCTTTCAAATGGCATAAATAATGAAGAGTTGAACTCTTTCAAAAGGGTGCTATTTATATTAAGAACTATTATATGGGAAATTATAATTATATGTAAAAATTGAAATTGAAATATCCTATTTAGATATAACTATAATATCCCATATAATATCCCATATATATTATAAAATGCACATTAGATGAAGCTAAGTGATTGCTCACCTGTAAAATAATTTCCTCCTCCCACGTACGTGCAAATGGTCTTCTGTTTTGCCTTGCAGGGATGAAGTATTTTGAAGTCTTTTTCTTTGCAGAGTAATTTAAAATTGAAATTGACCTATGGGATATTATAATTATATGTAAATGGTATATTTCAATTACATAATTAAACAGGATATTATAATTATATGTAAAAATTATAATTGAGCTATGGGATATTAAACATTTTTATATGAAATTATAAGAAAACATTGCCAAGGTATGAGATATTATATGGGATATTATATATTTCTATATGTAATTATATGTAAAAATAAAAATTTACCTATGGGATATTAAACATTTCTATATGTAATTAGAGAATTTGTGATCCTAATGAATATTGCCAAGCTATATTGAATATATGTTTTGCACTATTTGACCAATATAAGCAATGTATGAAAAATGTGGTAACATTAACAAGGTAGTGAACTATCAGAAAAAATGCCTTAAAGAATGTAATGATGGTGATAGAATGCCATCATAGTCAAATTACTATGGATTGTCATGGCATTCCATTACCATGAGAACACATTTCTTTGAGACATTTTTCAAATAGTTTGCTGGCTTGTCTATGCAAGGTAGTGAACGATTTGATAAAATGCTCAAGACAAACATGTATTTAGTTGTATGTACCCGATTCTAATCAATAAATAATTACTTTTACCTAACCTTAATTGTCTATTATGTAGTGTGATGAAATGATAAACTATGATGACTACATATTGTAACAAGATATAAATCTATTCATGTTGTCTACTATGTAATTTTTAGCATACGTATCATGTGACTTATGTAAATCTAATTGTGATTGACCTTCAAATAAGATGTAAGCTAGCATAAGATAAATTAATTACATATGTAGGAATCTGAACCCCTTTGATGAGGATCCTGCATAGTCTACATAAAGACAAGGCGATGCTTCTTCTCATGGATCGCCAGGTATAAGTCAATACACCCTATAGAAACTATTTATTATTTGCTTTCTTTCTCTTTACACCCATCTTGGAGTGGTTTAATAATAAGCCAGGTTTTAGCAACTATATTTTGTCAAAACTTTGATTTTTGTTCTCACCTAAACCACCTTGACATCCACATGGTATAGCTCATTCCACTTTCTCGGCCCTCCTATATGCTTTAATTGATGAAAGGAAGACTATTTTTCGGAGTTTTTGAAACTCCAAAATTACTAGGAAAAAAAGCTTGCTCAGTTTTTGAAACCTCCACATTCGCATTAACTCTAATACAATTATCACCACTTCAGGCCCCAGTTGGCCTTATTCAAATTTAAATATCAACATCAACTTTAGGGCTGAATTGTTCATCAACATTACCTTCAATGATGAATCTGGAGAAAAAGAATGAACCATTATTTTTAATACATGCAATGGACGTTTGACAACCTGCCCTCAAATTTATTTGCAACATTTGTAACCAATCAAGAAGATATGGTGAACCATCTATTACAACTTCTTGTCATCTCTCTCCATGAAATCATAAAATTTATTTCCTCTCACAATAACAATTGACCCTCTCCCAACTATCTCTCTCATTTAATGGAGTGCAAGAACCACCAAATAGGTATTTGTTAGATGTGTCTTCCTCGAGCGAGGTAAATTCAAGAAGAGAAGAGGAAAGCGAGACATGTAGTAGGTCTAAAAGAGGGAGATCAACTAGAGGTCAAAAGATTAGAAAAAATTCCATAAATGCATGGAATTGTTTCTTGCTCAAGGGGGGTCATGTTCTTATGATGACGCGATAATAGGCGACATCAAGGTGCCCTTGAGGTTAAAACATATATAGAAACGATGGGTACCCAAGGAACTTCCTCTAATAAACACTGAATTTTGTGTTAACAAGAGGATATATTGCATAGCACCATCATCATTACATGGTTTGGTCTTGTTTTCTATTGATGACATAAAGGTCTATTACAACAAAGATGTTGAATTGATGGAGTATGTTGGACCCTATTATGATTACAAAAATTGGATGCAGCTGGTTTGATATACATGAAATATGCATAGGTATACATTGTTAGCAAATTATATACAACTAAAAGATAATGATTAAAGTAAAACAGTGGCTATGTACATTGAGAGAAGGCCAAAAGCAGCAAGGAATATTCTAGGATTAATAAACAGTACATGACTTAGGTCAACTTATAGGAAACCCGATTCCATATTCGAGGCATGCAAGGGACACTGTGTATTCATATGTGAAATAAAACCAATAAGTGTAGGGGAAGAGCTGATAATCGATTACAATTTGAATCGCATAGATACAAACAAAGTTACTATCATGGGGGTGGTATGTACTTATATATACCATTTAAACCAACCTCCAATTAATGACTCCAATATACCATTTTATTATTAATTTTTTTTGGTAAGTCTATTGGTTTCATTTCGCTAATATTTTTTTATGTTTAATTTTTGTCACAGCATGACATTGATCCGAAACATAGCATAGACCGAGATGTAGACCTGGGCACTTCTACCAAGTAGGTAAACCTTATTGTAATTGTACAAATTAGATACAAACAAAATGTTATATTATTATGTTCTTTTCTTTAAGGTTTTGGATTAATTTTGATAATGTTACTAATATTCTTGCCACACACAGATGTCCATGTGTAGTAGCTGAGAACATCAATAGAGAGGTGGACTCACTATTATGCGATGATGACATTGCATATTCCACAAACCCCACTAAAATGATAAGAAAGACGCACACAAATAATAATAAAGAAATTATTAAATTTTTATTCATAGTCCCTCAAATTAATGAGATACAAGAGAGGGTGAAACAATTGACAAAGAGAGCACAAAACTTCCAAGTAAGCAGTCATGAAATCTTTAATTATAATATAAGTTCATTCATGGTTTATATTTAATACTCTGTTATGTCATGAACTAAAATATGTACGTGTTGTTTTTAGGAAGTTTTGCATCCTCATGAAACTAGTGGCCATGATTAGGGTACTCCAGGCAGTTTAGGTGATGACCATGTTCTGTGCATACACCAACTCATATTTTTACATGTTCTTGTCCTTTCGTTAATGTGTTATTGCTTATGTATTTAATGTATTTTATATTTAATGTATTAATCTTTAGTTTTTGTCCATCTTCTTATGCATTCACCACCTCATCCGACCCCATCATCCACACCTATATTGCTAAGTGCTATGTTGGCAACACGCAACATGCAGTCATAGAGTGTTGCACTAACCTATGCAATAGTCTATGTACCTGGGGATGCAAAGGCCACTTGTGGTGATATTTTAGCAGAATTTCTTGGATCTTCCCGTATTACTAGTACATGAACATTGTCAGCCACATTTCTGGTGGCCGATGATCTTGTTCCCATAAAGATAGAGAAGGTTATTAATATATATAGTCCAATTGTACTTTACTTATTGATCACTTGTTTTGGACTAACGATCCCATGATTTTTTTTCTAGGCAATTATGTTTCTTCTAAACATCTAAATGATATTACATTGGAGATCTTTGGGCCCACCATACATACACGGTGGAATGCCCAAAATCAACAATTAAAAGATGAACTCATAAACCGTTTGGCTATGTTGTTCGGAAATGACACATTCAACAAAAACAATGTCCTTTAAAAAGATAGCACATATCTAAAGTATGTGAGGGACCAATATAGGACACATTTAGAGAAGAATAGAAAGTATGAGTATCTCGTCAAGATTCCAGAGAGGGAGTGGAAGGACCTAGTTTTGGATGCAAAGAAGAAATATAAAAAGAGAAAAGGACACACAACACTAGGCGAAGGAAGGTAAGTGATACTATTAACAATGTAATTATGTACTAATTACTCTTTATATTTACATAATCTAACATACTTCAAATTTTTCATAGGCTACCTGACACATCGAAGGCAACTAAGGCAAGACTAGAAAAGCATAGGCAACACAAACTTGGCTTTGGTGGTTATATGAAAGTTGTTGTACGAATTGTAAATATCAATAAATGAAATATCGCTTCGAAATAATAAATTTCAAACATTTTTTTTGATCAAACAATAGAGGCAAAATTCATGATATTAAGAAAAAATGTAGGGCTTTGAATTCAATAGAGCGTCCACAGAAGATGACATGAAAATTTTCTTCCAACAAGGTTATGGAGCTATGGCTAAACGCCTGAGAGAACTGAGTGGGCAAACACAATATTCTGATGCATCTATCACAAAGGTAAATAAGCTAAATGAAAATTATTTAAAATTGAATACTTGAGCAATAATCTATTTGATGTAAATTTCCAACATAAAGTGACTATATTTGTTATAAATAAGAAAACAATGATAACAATGCATGTGGCATTGAAATGTAGCCTACTAAGGGTGGAACACAACTTGCATATGATGAAGGTTGTGGTATGCATCCCGGTGCTGGAGGTATTCATGTTCTATACAATTTTTTTATGTAATTATTAATATAATTAAATATATTTAATTGAAATTGGTGTAGTAATTAATGTAACCCTTTTTGTTATTATTTTAGAGAATGTAGAGCATGGTGAACAAGTGGAGCATGACCAGGGTAGACAACATCAAGAACATGATGTGCCCCCATCAGGTAAAGAGGACCATTGTTATTCCTTTAAATGGATTTAATTGCAATTGGTGTATTTATTAATATAACCTTTCGTGTTTCAAATCTAGAGGATTTAGAGGGTGTTCAGTGTGGTAAGGATGATGCTAGAAAAAAATGATCAGGAAGATGATGTGGCCCCATCAAGTAAAGAGTACCCTTGTAGTGTTCTTTTAATTAATGAAATACTTGTAACAATAATAAAAAATCTTATGAATTTAACCTATTTCTTTGTTAATGTAGAGGACCCCCCTTTGCCTAGGCATCCTCGTCATGAGTACATGACTAGGCATACATTAAGATCACGAGAAAAGGGCAAACGAACTAGAGAGGGGAAAATGATGAATAAAACGATGCTTCACTTAATTTTTACTTAGCTTCAAAAAACAAACAAAAAAAAAATGATTGTAATCGTATTATTTGTTAATGAATTAATTTTATGTGTTAATGAATGCAATTATGTGTTAATGAATGTTGATGAATGTTACATGTTAATGAATGCTAATGAATGTGATGTGTTAATGAATGTTATGTGATAATGAATAAATGTTATATTTTATTAATGGATGAAATAATGAATGAATTTTTATATGTTATCAGGGAATTTAGAGTGATGTTAGTGGAGGGGAGGGCCAAATGAGCTTCTTCCTTCACATGGTTGGCCCTGTTAAGTAGAGAATATTAAAGTATTCTTGAAACAAAGAGAAGCTCAATAAGGTAACACACTTTTGAATATTTCATTATGCTCCACTATTAATCTTATTGAATAATATGTATTGAATCTTAATTGCAGGGTCCAAAGGAGCCAACACAAATTGTTAATACATTATAGCTTTAGTAAAATAAATGATTGAATGAGAGATAAACAAAGTTTCTCATTCAATCATTTATCCTATCATTAAACTATGAGGAAAAAATTCAAGCTATTGTTCCTTCATTTGTTGATCATTCCTCTTTGTATATCTTCAATCTACTTAGTTCGATCAATGCTTAAACTATGGATAATCATATCATAGCATACAATACCGATTAAATCAGTTTACATTATAACTGAGATCACCAATTATTATCAGGCTAACCTATTCTGATTTATATTGGTTGATATATTAAACAATGAAACAATGGTTATCGAGATTAACCGATTGTTATCGGGTGGCAACTTAAGAGTACACCGATTGGTATTGGTTGATTAATTAAGAAAACACCGATTGGTATCAAGTAGCATGTTAAGTATACCCCAATTGGTATTGGGTAACAAGTTAAGTATACACCAATTAATATCGGGTTGTTAATTAAAGTATACATTGGTTGGTAATTGTAACGACGAGTCAAAGGGTGCGATCAAGTAATGTCGTGATCAGTCATGTCTAAAAGACATGACCGGTCAAGGCATTGCTTGATCCTCCCCACTTGCATATACATACCAATCGACATTTATGAGAAGGACATCAAAATTAATAAATGCTCCTCTCACCTACAATATAAAAGAAAATAATCAGACTTATCATATATAATAGATAATACATAGATAAAAGAGAAGATAAAATAGAATATAACTTGCATATTGAATTGAGAATTGAACATCATTTACATGGTATCAGAGCCAAGTCTAGGCTAAGAGCCAGGTCCAGGCTAGGAGCCCTAAGCACATGAGAGGTGTGACTTAAGGGGGGGTGTTGGTGTTGGAAATAAGCCACACAAAAACCGACGATGGGCTGGTCCAAGAGGGGCCGATAGCTCAGTGGTAGAGCACTCCAGCAGCATATGGAAGGTCCTCGGTTTGAGTCCTAGCTGGTCCATGTCTCAAAATTGTATCAAAGCTATAGTTAAATCGAACCTGAGGCTATTCAATTTTATGAAAAATTCAAAACAAGCATATATTCAAGATCACAATTCTTCTAATGGCTAGTGCTATCAGATTTGAAGATAGACTCGCAGGAGGTGATGACTTCTTAGCATGGAATTTAAGAATTCAGATGATTTGAAAAGAAAATAAAGTCAAATCATATGTAAAAATTGAAATGTAGACCCTAAGACTGAACCTAACAAAACAACTTGGAGAGAGGGAAATGATAAGGCCATCAAAATCACAGTTGATGTGGTGAGAAATAATATTATGCCCATCATAAGGAAACTAGAAATGACCTACAACATGTTCAAAGTACTTGAAGATGCATTTGAGATATCCAATGCTAGTAGAACCTTGGCTTTAAAAACAAAAACAAATCACATAGCCATGATCAAAGGAGAATCAGTCAATGCCTACTTCATGCGAATACCAACCCTAAGGGATGAACTAGCAACTCTTGGATATGAGATCCAGAGCAAAGAATTAACACTCATTTCTCTAGATGGGTTGCCTAGTATATGGGAAATATTTGTCCAAGGCATCAGTGCAAGGGATGAATTTCCAAAATTTGATAGGCTAAAGGCTGACTATCTCCAAGGAGAATAAAGACAAAATAAGAAAGGGATCAAGCAAAAGAATATAGATGATCTCCAAGTTCTAAATACAAAATCAAACAAGAATAGAAAGAAGAACCAATTTGTTAGGGTTCCCATAGATACTAAGAGGGGGGGGTGAATCAATATCTAACCGGTAATGTAATTTTCTTGAAACTGAATATGCAGAATATAAAGTAATAGTATACCGGGATGCAAGAATTAATGCAAATAACAGAATCAAAAACATCCACATGAAAAGAACACCATAACACAAGATTTTTAACAAGGAAACCCAGTGTGGGAAAAACCTCGGTGGGATTTGTGACCCACAATATTCGCTTACTGGCCAATAAGAGAATATTACTTATAATAGGGCAGGAAGGCCAACTGCCTAGAGCTCACTGCTCAATAAGAAGTCACACTAACTTACAATGAGGATTTACACAAATCCAATGTTCTGTACTACTTTACAATAGCATCTTCAATGCTAGATTCAGTACCGGTTCTTGCTCTGTTCTTTACATATACCCTTGACCTACAATTCGCACTTTAGGTCTGCCTTATAATTTTTTTTTTGCATTCTATCCATATCCTACAAATGACTATAGTGATCTCTTTTATATACAAGAGTCATTTTATTATTTGCCAAGTCGGCTTACAATAATAAACAAAATATTACATATCAAAAATCTTGTCGGCCTTTGTGCTGGTATACATATTTTCTTCAGTGCCGATGAACATCTTCTGTGTCGGTGCCGATGTAGATTGATCTTTTGATGCCGGTGCACTATCTTGCCTGTGTTATAATTTTTTGGTATAATATCTTTCCGGTGCCATAGGATTGCAAGGTTGCCTGTATAATGCTTTGTCGGTATAATGTCTTGTCGGTGCCATAGGATTGCAAGGTTGCTTGTATAATGCTTTGCTGGTATAATGTCTTGCCGGTGCCATAGGATTGCAAGGTTGCCATCAATGACAAAACCTTCAATCACACACAATGTCTCATTGGAGTGTCCATATGCCAACAATCTCCCCCTTTGGCATTGATGGCAACACTCATGAGAAATCTCAAAAAGATATCCAAAAATGTGTATACCAAAAAAGTTACCAAAAATGTGAGAGCTCCCCCTGAGCATGTGATCCCTGTGTTTTGAATCCCTGTGTGTTTTGAATTTTCTCATCTACTACTCCCCCTTTTGCATCAATGACAAAGGTTAGTAGATTTTGTACCAATTCATAACCTCAACCTTGTAGTTGGCTAGTTATTATATGAAGAATATCTCCCAAAATTAAGTTTATACCATCCATAAACTTTTTGCTCTCCTTTATTGCTATCTCAGTTCTGTATACTATACCGGCGAGATGTTACAAGTGCTCTGCCAGTGTCTTGCTACCCTATGTTAGTGCTTCTGAGATTTCCTTATGCAGAGATGCTAAATAGTCCAATCTTGGACTTAGTTTAGATCTCAAAAATTTTGCCTTGTTTATTATTTTCTCTTTTTCTCTCTCTAATTTGAGTAGTTCTTCCTCAAAATTTGTTATCTTTTCCTCAAAAACTGATAATGTATTAGGTGAGTTAACAAAATTATCAGCAATTTTATTGATCTCTTCCTGTACCTTACTCATCTTTTTATCTACATCCGTGGTCAAAAAGTTTATCTTACAAGTATCTTTGTACAGAGTTTTGTACTCTTTCAACAAATTGCACAGTTTCGGTAGAAGTGTGTCAAATTCCCTATTACACTTCTTTATTCCTTCCTCAAAGAATTTTTGTTTCTCTTTTTCTACACTTTCTTTTACAGTTTCTACCTTTGTTTGCTCAAAATTTCCAGAAATATATTTACAAAGTGTATCCAATTGGCCTAAAGAATATTTGTTGGCTATATTACAATTTAGAGCTATTAATTTCAAAACTGGAATTGAATCATCTATCACTTTATATGCTTGTGAGCTATAATCTATTATTTTCTTGATAGATTCGAGCAATACCTCTGTTACATTTGATGGTGGCCCAATAAACTGAGTGTCGGTGGAGGTGGCCATGCTGGTATTGACCTCTGGTAGGTCTGTTTGTGTCTCCATCTCTTTAAGAATAGTTTTTCCTGCATCATGTCTTACCGGTGGAGTCTGTTCTGGTGGTTGCTCTATTTGAGTTCCAGAATCCATCTTTTTCTTTGAATTTGCTGCTGGTTGCCCTTTGTTATCAGATTTATCTATGGTATCCTTATCTACCACTATGTTGATCTTTTGAGTGTCAACATTCACAGTATATAGAACTTCAGGATTAGGATTATTATCCTATATGTCCATGCTCTCAGCTGCCGGTTGATCTTCTGCAGTTGTTTTTACTGGTGGAGTATTTAAAGGAGGTGGGGATAAGTTGTCTCTAATCTTGATACTTGGTGGTCCACCAACTTTACCTTTCCCTTTATCCTTTTGATATACCAGAATGGGCTTGGGATTCATATATTCTTCTTGTTTTTCCTTTTCAACCAAGAATCTATCCCAACCATCTTCTGTTTCAGTTGAGACTTCAGTAACTCTACCTACCATTAATGATATTTGCCGGTGTGCAGTGGAAAAGACTGTCCAGTTGGCCTGAGCTATCAAATCATCAATTTCCTTGGGTGAGTTGACCGGGTATACTGCAAGTAATTTTTCTATTTTAATTTTCTTATCTAACTCAATTATTTGCTTGCCTTCTGGCCTCAAGTCTTTTATATAATTCATCTGGAATTTCATTTAGGACTTGCATAATTTTTTTTTTATACATATCCATGTGTAGTATAACACTTTCCTCAACTTGCCCTTTCTCGTCTTCTGATAGGGTGTCATAGATTTTCCTTATGTTTTTCAATTTACCTTCCTCTGTGATTTCATTTAGTAATACGTCAAAAGGGGCCAAGGCAGTGTCTGTCTTCTTCTTCTTCTTGGGGGTCAGCTTTTTCTTAGGTGGGGCTTTCTTGACCGGAGACCTTACAGCTTGTTGCTTCTATCTTGTCCTTCTAGGTGAAGGAGTGGATACCGGTGAGGGGTCTCTTTTCCTAACAACTCTTTTGAAAGTTGCTGGCATGTCTCCTTCTGAGGAGGTATCTATCGGTGATAGATGAGTTTTAGGCTGTTGAGCTACCAACTCTTCTTTTGTTATGCCGGTTTTCTTTAATACATCATCTTTTAAGGCTTTTGCTTGCCTGGATCCTTTCCTCACAGATGCCTCAACTTTCTTTACTCTCTTTTTAGATTGAATTTGACTTTCAATGTGCTTAACACTACCAAATACTTCTTCCTTTGGTTTAGGGGGGGCTTCCAGAAGTGCTTTGCCATAAGTTTCCACTATGTGGTCATCTGTTTCATACCCCATCTCTGTAACCCAGATTGTTCTTGGGACGACTGCTTCCATCCAGATCTCATCCTTTTTTATTACAAAACATATATCATCCTTATATTTGTTGAAAATTTCCTATGATAGTCTGATCCTTTTATTCATTCTAACCTTAAGTGCTTGAAAGTACTAATGGATATTCTTTTCTTTATTTTCACCCATGCTGTTGAATAAGTCAGACAATTGTTTTCCTACTAGTAGGTCACATCCAAAATCCTTGTTGCCTATACCGGGAGCCTGTTTGGTTATATGTAGCATTAAGCATACAAGTAAATTTCCAAATTTAAAGGTTCCTTTCTTATCCTTCTTAATTTTTGCCAAATTTTCAATTAACTCATCTTTTAACCATTCACAGATATCAATTTTCACATTGTCCTTAACCATGTCATAAGCACTCTTTATGCATAAACTAGAAATAGAGTTAAGCCTATTTGCATGAGTTGCTTTGTAACCTAGAATCATGCTAACAAATCTAACATTTGTATCGGTCACATCATTAACCCTCAATGATCTCTTGTCAAATGTTGCACTAGTTATGTTTTTTACTAGGTCATTGGAGACCTTCTTGGTTTTGTCGGGTCTGGTACCGGTGGAAGGTAACCCTGTTACTACTCTCACAGCTTCCTTGGTAATCTTGTGAACTGAATCAAGCCAAAAGAATGAACCATGTACCTTGCTAAGAACTATCCTAACCACTTCCTCAGGAAATTCAGGAATGC
Organism: Cryptomeria japonica; assembly: GCF_030272615.1. Taxonomy (NCBI): domain Eukaryota; kingdom Viridiplantae; phylum Streptophyta; class Pinopsida; order Cupressales; family Cupressaceae; genus Cryptomeria; species Cryptomeria japonica. The sequence continues at coordinate 716,919 of NW_026728861.1, forward strand.
AGAGGATTTCAGTGAATCCAAGGGTTTCAAGAATTTTATGTTCAGGCTTCACATTTCCGACATTGTCACATATAACAGATTTATACATGTCTTTGATACCTTCATCACCTAATTCCTCTATGTTGCAATGAATATACATTCTAGGGTCTTCTGCATAAACAACACCCTTTGGAATTTGGGAAAATGCACCTGTGTTGTCATCTTTCTTAGCTACCTCAGGAAGTAGTTGAAACACGGGCCTAGGTCATTTTATAACCTCGACTACTGTAGGGTTGCTATGAATTCAGGTGTAGAGGAGGATGCCATGATGATAAATACCTTTTTCTGCCTTTGGATGGATTGGTTGTTGAAGTGCTTTGCCTCTTTGCTTAGAATGCCTTAGCTCAGAAATCTTCGTGCTCTTTGAAAGTTTGAATTCACGGTGAAATGAAATGGAGCCAAAAACCTTATTTTATAAGGTCTTTTCTGTCACCTACCACATTTATTGTTTGCTGGTAATGTATTAACTCAACTTTATTTGCCGGTAATGAAGGATTTTCAACTTCTTTTCTCTAACTGAGGGAATAATAGTACATGTGTCATTAAGTTGCCAAACCCTCAAGATAATTTTCTTCAGTTTGATGAAGAACATCCTGCCAGTGGAGCATTGCTTTGTCCTGCCGGTGGAGCATCATATTGTTCTGCCAGTGAAGCATTTGTTGATTCTACCAGTGAAGGAGTAACCCCAATATTTAGATCTCCTTTTCTAATCCATTGCTTTGAAAATTCTTGCTTAACCTCTTCAACCTTTTCTTTACCTTTCAAGCTAGTACTTTTATTATCTACCGGTGTACCTTTACTCCTACAGAATTTAGCAATATGACCAATCTTGTTACATGCATAACAAGTTACATTATTTTTCTGAATAGCTTTCCCATAACCTATGCCAGTTTATGTTCTGTATTTATTTGATAAATGACCAAATCTTCCACAAACATAACATCTTACATTCATTCTACAATTTTCAGAGTTATGACCAATTTTGTTGCATTTGGTGCATTGACCAGTGGGAGGATTGATGTTCTGATAATTCCTAGATCTACATTCATTTGCCCTATGACCATATTTATTACAGTTAAAGCATTTTCCATTGAATTTGTAAGTATTAGAGGGTCTTACCGGTTTTCTTTTATCTTAGGTATTTGTAGTACTGGAGCTTTCTCCAACTTCAAATCCAACTCCAGAAGTGTCACCTTTGGGTTTTTGATTCTTCAATAAGGTACCAAGTTCTTCTGAGCTTTTCTTGAATTTTTCTTTGTGTTGATTTGCAGTTTCCAATTCCCTTTCAAAGATCTCTTTTTGTCTCATTAGTTCATTCGAGTCATTTTGAGTATGCATCAGATCTGTCTTCAACATATCATTTTCATAGCTAAGTCTTGTGTTCTCATTTGCTGCATCACTTAGTCTTCTGGTCAATTCTTCTTCATTCTTCTTTCTGTCCTCAATCTCTTTGCAGAATCTCATAGTCATATCCTGCATTTCATTTTTTGTTGTCATGATCTCTTGTTTTAATTTACTTATCATATCATTTAGTGATTCCTTTTCATCATTTTCATTTTGCAATTTTTCACAAAGTTCTCTTCTCTTGTTTCTTGCAACAATAAGATTTTCTTGAAGTGCCTAAATAATGTCCTAAGCTGCTTTTAGATCATCTTCTAATTTGATATTTTTCAACTTCTCTGCATCATAGTCAGTAAGAGCTCCTTCAAGTTGCTTCATCAGATTTTCCATCTTTACCGGTGTCAAGATCTTCCTCAAGCTATTAGGCTTCTGAAAATAGAGGACCAGGCTCTGATACCAATTATTAGGGTTCCCACAGATACTGAGAGGGGGGGGGTGAATCAGTATCTGACTAGTAATGTAATTTTCTTGAAACTGAATATGTAGAATATAAAGTAACAGTATACCAATATGCAAGAATTAATGCAAATAACAGAATCAAAACCATCCACATGAAAAAAACACCATAACACAAAATGTTTAATGAGGAAACCCGGTGTGGGAAAAACCTCAGTGGGATTTGTGACCCACAATATTTGATTACTGGCCAATAAGAGAATATTACTTATAATAGGGGCTTGCACATGTAGGAAGGCCAACTGCCTAGAGCTCACTACTCAATAAGAAGTCACACTGACTTACAATGAGGATTTACACAAATCCAATGTTCTATACTGCTTTACAATAGTATCTTCAATGCTAGATTTAGTACTGGTTCTTTCTCTATTCTTTACATATACCCTTGACCTACAATTTGCACATTAGGTCTACCTTATAAATTTTTTTTGCATTCTATCCATATCCTACAAATTACTATAATGATCTCTTTTATATACAAGAGTCATTTTACAATTTGCCAAGTTGGCTTACAATAATAAACAAAATATTACATATCAAAAATCCTATTGGCCTCTGTGCCGGTATACATATTTTCTTCAGTGCCGGTGAACATCTTCTGTGCCAGTGTCGATGTAGATTGATCTTCTGATGCCGGTGCACTATCTTGCCTATGTTATACTTTTCTAATATAATATCTTGCTGGTGCCATAGGATTGCAAGGTTGCATGTATAATGCTTTGCCGGTATAATGTCTTGCCGGTGCCATAGGATTGCAAGGTTGCCTGTATAATGCTTTGCCAGTATAATGTCTTGCCAGTGCCATAGGATTGCAAGGTGTAGCATCCTAAAATTGTGACACTTGTAATTTCGACTGCATTTGGGTCTTCACGATGGTGATGCAGCACTGAACCTGAATGGAGACCCCGAAATCTATTTATGACATCAAAAACTTCATATTTCTGCACTATGGCCTGATCCTTCCTTGCACCCTACTGTCTCGGGAGGTGGGACCATGGCGCCCAACGCCCTGGTCCCTGGCCCTATTTTGGGCCCGGTCTCTTATGGGGTATTGGGTCTTTAAGTTTGCAATTTGGAAAACAATGTTTCTAGGTCGGCCTAAGGTTGGAAAAATCAGTCTTTTAACCCTAATTGACAAGTATATAAACTACATTTCCTCTCCCATTTAGAGGAGGAAGGACATGTGTGTACAAGAGGAGGAAGCGCTAGGCAAACATTCAAACATTCAAGCATTCAAGCATTCCTTCAAGCAATTGAGCATTCTAAGTTTCCATTCAAGGCTAAGTGTTGCATTCAAGACAAGGATTCAACCATTGAAGAGGAGATCAAATACAACATACAACATTATTACACCTTCGCATGTAAGAATACAAACATTCTTACAACAAGGTATCAGTACTTTATTACATTACAGACATTTACATTTACAGCATTCTCATTTCTTGGTTAATTCCAAAACCAGGGTTTGACCTGAAGGCAAACCCCTAATCCCTAACCCCCCAATCATCCTCTCTTTTCTGTGTGTAGGTTGCAGGTACGTGGCTGTAATTGAAGATCTGGAATCCTTGTGCAGAGACGAACAGATCCCCCTTCGTTTCGCGGATTTTTCGAAGGACCGTGTGCACGCTGGGCGCCATCGTCCCGTCAACTTTCACTCAAATTTGCAGGACAGCGTCGTCTCGACATTTTACTACTAATTCCAGGTCCGTAGCTTCATCCCGTATTCCTATCTCTGTTTATAAGTGAATCTTTCTTACTTTGCATGCACTCCTAGTTCAATCCTTCTATTTACATTCTTTACAAAAGAGGGTAGCCTTGCTGTCTTAACCCTTGAAACTCATTTAGAATCCAATCTTGCATTGTGTGGGATTGGATCTTGTGGGTTTCAACCCCTCTTTTGAATGTAAAGTCTCTCCTAAGTGAAAACCGTCAATCCTAGTGACCTCCTTTCTGCTTGGAGTGGGGGGAACACCTAGGGTTCGATTTTCCGCTTTACACAAGGTTTCCATCAATGGCAAAACCTTCAATCACACACAATGTCTCATTGGAGCGTCCATATGCCAACACAATTTAGAAACAGAAAAGGTCATCATGTCAAGAACACCTTCAAGAAGGACCTTTCATAGATTGAGTGTTACAAATGTGACAAATTTGGGCACTATGTTGCCAAATATCCAGAAAGAGCCAAACAACAAGCCACATTTACCAAAACAGGAAAATCTAAAAGGGAAGAAGACCCCGAGAAGTATGTACTCTATTCAACACTCACAAATCAAGCATCAAACAAAGTTAACTCTTGGGTGATCGACAGTGCCTCATCCAGACACATTACAAGATTCAAAGAAGTGCTAGAATCCATGAAAGAGGAGAATGATGAGGAAGTAACTATCAGAGATTACTCCACACATCTAATCAGAGGAGTTGGAACCTGCACCATCAAACTAAAGTTAGGTGTATCATTACAAATGAAAGGAGTACTATATTCCCCAGGCATCAAGATAAACCTAGTCTCAATATCAACACTAGAGGATAATGGATACATAGTGACCTTCATGGGAAATAGAGTGTTGGCTTGGCAAAAGAATTCATCCATCAAGAAAGCTAAAACTATTGGTCAAAGACAAGGCTACTTGTATGAGCTGTGCAAAGAGCCCAACTTAGTCCTAATCCATGAAACTACAAATGCTAATGAAGTCTGGCATAGAAGAGTAGGCCACTTGAATTCTAGAGCTTTATCATCAATGGGAAACCTTGTCACAGGCCTACCTAAGTTAAAGCAATATCATTCAGGGGCATGCAAAGGATGTGCCCAAGGTAAAAATACTAATGGTTCTTTTCAAAATAGTACTAGGAAAACAAATAAAATTTTAGAGTTAGTGCATTCTGATGTATGTGGACCCATGTCTGTACCTTCTTTAGGGGGATTTTTGTATTATGTAATATTTGTTGATGACTACTCTAGGAAAACTTGGATCTACTTTCTGAAATGTAAAGAATTAGAAGAGATCCTCAATAGGTTTAAAGAATTCAAATCAATAACAAAGAACTACTCAAGAAATAAAATTAAAACCCTAAGAACTAATAATGGGGGGGAATACACATCAGAATTATTTAAAGATTTTTGTAAAAATTTAGGGATTAAGAGGGAGTTAACAATACCTAATAATCCTCAACAAAATGAGGTAGCTGAGAGGAAAAATAGGACAATCATTGAAGCTTCCAAAGCTATGATTCTTGATCAAAATCTAAATGCCAATCTTTGGGTAGAAGCAACTAACATTGTTGTATATATTCAAAACAAATGTCCTCACTCCCATCTTGAAGATAAGACCCCTGAGGAAGTCTATACTAAATCAAAACTAGATATCAGCCACCTTAGGATATTTGGATGCCCTATCTATATTCATGTACCTAGGGAGAAAAGATTAAAATTAGAGCCTTCTAGAAAAAGGGGAATCCTTGTAGGATATAGTAAAACCTCTATGGCTTACAGGATCTATATACCTGGTCAAAAGAATATCAAACTAAGTAGGGATGTGATCTTTGAAGAAGACTTAGCCTTCAAAAGAGCCCAAAGCTCACTAGAGCCTGAATTCTATATCCCTACCCCTAGGATAGATGAGGATCTTACTCCTGAGCTTCAGAGGGAGAATCGTGATGAAAATATAGGTGAAACTCAAAACCCACCTAGAGAAAACCTCAAGAAAAGACCACTATGGGCCACCAAGACTGTAGATGAAGCTCAAAAGTTTGTTGCTCCTTTAGGAACCTTCAAGGAAAGCAAAAGGCCTAATAAAATCACTGGCTATGTTGCCCTTATGAATGATCTCTCTAAAGCTAAACCAAAGAATGTATCAGATGGACTTGAACATCAAGTATGGAAGGATGCCATGTCTGAAGAGTATCAATCCATTATGAATAATGATGTTTGGGAGATTGTTCCTAGGCCAACTAAGAAATTTTTTGTTTCATCTAAATGGCTTTTCAAAATCAAACATGCTACAGATGGCAGTATTGAAAAACACAAGGCTATATTTGTAGCTAGAGGGTTCTCACAAAGGGAAGGAATAGATTATGAAGAAACATGTGCACCTGTTGCCAGGTATACATTAGTAAGAGTTGTACTAGCCATTGCAATAGCAAAGGAGTGGAAGGTACACCAGATGGATGTTAAGACAACATTTCTAAATGGTGAGATCTCAAAAGAAGTCTACCTAGAGCAATCTGAAGGGTTTGAAATTCATGATGTAGAGTCTCGTGTGTGTAGTCTCAAGAAAGCTCTCTATGGGCTTAAAAAGGCTCCCAGGGCCTGGTATGAAAGAATTGACACCTATCTCTCAGAACTAGGCTTCTCTAAGAATGATGCAAATCCTAATCTCTACTACCAAAGAAATAAAGGTGATATGTTAATATTGATTTTATATGTTGATGACTTATTAATCATAGGAAATGATCACCTTATAGATCAATGCAAGAAAGATCTATCCAAAGAATTTGATATGAAGGACTTGGGACTCCCTCATTACTTCCTAGGATTGGAAATATGGAAATTTTTTGATAACATTATACTAAACCAAGGAAAGTATACCTTGGACATTTTGAAGAGATTCAGAATGCCAAACTATAGGCCCATGACCTCTCCTATGGAAACCAATTTACATAAACATAAAGAAGCAGTAGCAGAGTCACAACCCACTAACCCTACTCAATACAGACAGATGATTAGGTCCTCAATGTACCTGGTAAATACAAGGCCAGATGTCTATTATGTAGTTAATGCTCTAAGTCAGTTTAAGTGTGAACCTAAGGAGATACACCTGGTTGCAGTAAAAAACATTATGAGATAGTTACAAGGTACCCTAAAACTTGGTCTCAAATATGAGAAAGTTGATATAGATGTACATGGATTTATAGATTCAGATTGGGCTGGAAGTGTGACTGACAAGAAAAGCACTTCAGGGTGTTGCTTCAGTCTAGGTTTAGCCATGATATCTTGGATCAACATAAAGCATTCTTTTGTAGCTCAAAGATCCACTAAGGCCAAATACATTGCAGCTTCTATGGCTGCCTGAGAGGTAGTATGGCTTAGGAAGTTGCTTGAGGGGTTGTTTGGAGAACCTATAAAACCCACTATTATACATTGTGACAATCAGAGCTGCATAAATTTTTTTGTAAATCCAATGTTCCATGACACATCCAAGCTTATTGAGATTCCATGTGCCAAACCTCTTTCCAGAGTGAAGGTTGATCACTTCGGAAAAGGTTTAGGTATGATAGAAAGGTAATTTGCTTTGTAATTTGTATTTGCATATCAATAAAATGTTTAATGTGTAAAATTATTTGTCATGATAGGACATTTTGGATTTTATCCCCTGGGTTCATATCAAGGAGGTGATGATCTCTCAATATAATGAACACTTGTATGTAGACATTATAAGGTGACGATCTTATGATGTCCAAACCAGTTATCATGTTGGATCTCTAGTATGTCATGGATGTACCATGATTGTGTTGTGGTAAAACATTTGTATAAGATGTTAGTGCACATACCATAACCTGGATAAGATGAGAATTCAATCATTCTTATATGTTTATCCTTAAGTATTGCATGTTTGGGCAATACTGATATCACATGCTTAGGTGGTATCCTGCCATCACAAGATTGATGTGATGAGCATTTGTATCATGTGTTTAGGTGATACTTCATATCATGTGATTAGGTGATATGATTTTCTAAAAGAGATAGATTGTGTAAAGAATACTAACCATCATTTGAATTGTTATGCTTGATATAATGTTTTTCATTTATCTTACCTAGCTAAGAGGGAGTGTTAATACATTATAGCTTCGGTAAGATAAATTATTGAATGAGAGATAAATGAAGTCTCTCATTCAATCATTTATCCTATCGTTAAACTATGAGGAAAAACTTCAAGCTATTGTTCCTTCATTTGATGATCATTCCTCTTTGTATATGTTCAATCTACTTTGTTCAATCAATGCTTAAACTATCGATAATCATATCATAGCATAGAATACCAATTAAATCGGTTTACATTATAACTGAGATCATAGATTATTATTGGGCTAACCTATTCCGATTTATATTGGTTGATATATTAAACAATGGTTATCAGGATTAACTGATTGTTATCGGGTGGCAACTTAAGCATACTGTTGGTATTTTGGTATGGTTTTGTCATTGATGTCAACACCTACTAAATACACGTACTTTGGAGATCCAACAACATTCACTGGCAATCAGTAAATAGTTCAAAATAGTCATTGGTATATGGTTAACCGAAAGGATATAATGTTCACCAATACCTACATTGACATAGAAGACACCTTGTAATGTCGAAGACATCATGTGGACACCTTTCTTTGAAGTAATAATCATTGACATATTCTTATTTGCATATTTGCTTTTACCGGCAAATAGGTCCAAGTTATCTAGGGTTACACCGGTAGGTTTATCTTTTCCAGATCAGCATGGCACGCTATGGAGATGATTTACTATTGTTGTAAATGTGTTAAGCCGACATGTTCAATTGGTTATTGCATCGAATATTATATTATTTGTAAATGTTTTATTGTAATATCTTGTAGAGCCGACCTACTAAAATTGGTCTTAGGGTATGGTATAAATGTAAGATCTTATTTGTAAGATCATGTGTGGAATGTGAAAAAGAATTAAGTGAAGGTATATGCGAGATCAAGCAGAGGCATACACGAAGACATCATTTGAAGGTGAAGTTAGGTTTTTGTAGAAGCATATCAGCATTACACCGGTACTAAATCCAACATATGAAGATGCTATTTTGTGTAGTACATTCTCATTGGATTTAACCATCCAACTGTAGTCAGTGTGACTCCCATTTGTCTTTGAGTAGTGAGCTCTAGGCTGTTGACCTTTCTGCATGTGCAGACCCCTTTAGTACACTTACTATCTACAATAGTAACATCTGATTGTGGGTAAGGTTTCCCACCGTGGTTTTTCCCCTTACAGGGTTTCCACGTACAAATATTTGTGTCATGTGTTGTGGATGACTTCATGTTTATGTTTCATGCATTAATTCTTACCGGCATAGCAATTTTCTATTAACACTGTTTATCGGCATACTTAATTGTCTTACCGGTACTAAGCATTGAGTTGGTTAGTAAGATTTTGGTTTGAATTTATTAGACAACTGATTCACCCCCCCTCGTCTTAGTTGTCCCTAGGACCTACACATACACCGATTGGTATTGGGTAGCATGTTAAGTATACCTTGATTGGTATCCAGTAACAAGTTAAGTATACACCGATTAATATTGGGTTGTTAATTAAAGTATACATCAGTTGGTAATTGTAATGATGAGTCAAAGGGTGCGATCAAGTAATGTCTTGATTGGTCATGTCTAAAAGACATGACCAGTCAAGGCATTTCTTGATCCTCCACACTTGCATATACATACCAGTCGACATTTGTGAGAAGGGCATCAAAATTAATAAATGCTCCTCTCACCTACAATATAAAAGAAGATAATTAGACTTATCATATATAATAGATAATACATAGATAAAAGAGAAGATAAACTAGAATATAACTTGCATATTGAATTGAGAATTGAACATCATTTACACAAACAACATCATGTGAAGTTACTTAGTGGAGACCATCAAAGGTAAGGTCCTTGATTAATATTTTGTTGTTTATATTCATATTGCTGATTACAAAAAATAGATTTTGTTGTTTATATTCATATTGTTGGTTACATAGGCATTTATTCATTTAACTTTTTAAAAGGGTAGTCACCAAAAAAACCAAATAGTTGTCCAAGTCTGAGATCAAAGATTAGAAATCTTGTTGTCTTAAGCAGTCCGAGACACAAAATTAGTCACTTTACAATTTGTATGCCTTCATGTTTTTTTTCTCAGATCTCTCCTATACTCTTGAGGCTTCTTCTCGAATCTTTTGTTCATGGATACCTAAACTTTGATGATGAAAACTATTAGAGGAAGAATACATGAGGAGCAAAGTGTCCTTTTAGTTCAACATGAAAGAGACCAAAAAGCATCAACGCTTTGCATCATCACCAAAAGATAACACAAAAGCACATACACAACACAACATGTATACAACATATAGAAGAATAAATATGCAAATACAAGAATGCCATGTCTAAAAATAGGGTACTGCAATATTTTAATGGACTACATAGGGTACTACCTTAAAAAATGAGTTGACTTCACATGAAATTGGTCTAAGGTAGAAGTAATGGTAAAAGGAACATCTAATATTTTAAATTCAACTTTAACTTGAGGGTGATGGAACCAATGGTGGGACAAGTGAAACCAATATAGTTTACACTTGTCCTTGAACTAAGAAATTCAACATTTGAATGGACTACATAGGGCACTGCCTTAAAAAATGAGCCAACTTCAAATGAAATTGGTCTAAGGTAGAAATAATGGTAAAAGGAACATCTAAGCTTTCAAAATTCAACTTTAACTTGAGGATGATGGAACCAATGGCGGGACAAGTGAAACCATCATGCACCTTAATCAAGACTTCGGATTTATCATAATTGTCATGATATAATGCACATATGAAAAGATATTCTTTTGTATTCATATTAACCATACATAGTGGATCAATAAGCACCCTACATGTGGGTTTGTCATTAGTTATAACATTGGTCCATCACGTGTATGCTTTGAGTTACCACTTTGGGTAAAGGTGATATTAGGTTCAATCTTAGGTTTCAGTATATCTTATTTAGGAACTGGTTCTATCACATTCACTAGATGTTCAAATCAGTTGGTAACTCCAAGGGTCACCTTTCCATCCTAGTGACTACCTTCAATCTTATCGATATCATTGTCTCTTGATAAGGCATTTTCTTCATTTATGTTGAAATTTGTCCTGAATGCCTTTATCATACGACTAGATTATGTGATACTATACATTGTCTTGTGTTTTTTCTTTCCTAACTACCATAGTTGCTCATACACCTCTTAATTACTTTAATACTTATCTTGGTTCTATGTTGAGGCTTTAAACTATCAATGTAGCTTGATCTTTGACATTTTGTGACAATGGCTGCATTCCGTTGTGACCGATACTCTTGATAGTCTATATAACTATGAATTATCCTTTTGTTTAAATGATGTTACTATTTTGACTATGTATTGTAGGTCTATGATACTTTGGGACTATCAAATATTTATTCATATTACTTCTATGATAAGACCATGCTCTCATTCATCTAAACCTTATATCCCTTTAACCCTAAATCATTGTCACTACCTTTGGCCCTTTTGGCATTGGAAAAAATCCTTACTTGGGTAAAGTTGTTAATTTATTTTAGTATTCTTATTTTTTAACTCATCTATGTCCTTTGAGTACTATGATTTTTTGAATTCATTGCAGATTATTATGGATTCTTCATTTTTCCTTAACACATCACTATCTCTACTATCAACTCTTTGATGCTTGGGATTGTTTTTTATTATGATTTATTGAATATCACTTTAGCTAGTCATTGGACCTTCTCTTTTATTTTATCTTCATTTTTCTTTTCAAAAGACCACTTATGTTATTTGTTTCTTGAGTACCCTCTAGAGGGGGCATCATCCTCATTTTTCTATCCTACTATTGATACCCCAAAATCCAATAACAATACCTAATACCCCTACTATGTAAGTCATCACCAAGATTTTGTATTTGGCATAAGTGAATGGTTGAAGCTACAAAAGTCTTTTTTAACTAAATACAAGACCTCAAATGCTATAACTAAAATCATATAAGAATAATCCCTGATAGAGCTAAGAAAGATCAGCAAAATAACCCTCATAAAGTAACATTCTATGTATATATCAGGATAGCTAACCCGATCTAATATGTTAGTATTGAACATGGTTATCAACATAGTTATACTGAACGCAAATGATGAGATGCCTATTAGAATAGTCACTAATATTTTGTAATCTTGATAGAGTATAGCTATCCTAACACAAAAATAGGAGTATGTTGTAATGATGTAGGCCCTATCAAAATAACTTATAAGATTAGGGTAGGTGCTTTATATTCCTTGATGACAATTTTTTTTTTTCAAATAAAGCCTATTCATCAGAATTTCAATGGACATGCCCAACATAGGCCCCAATGAGAGTGTTGTATTTGTGATGAAATATTTTGTCACAGGCATAGCACTCTCATTGGAGCTTCCTTGCATTTGTTGTCAAAATTCTAACAAAAAAGGGTACTATGCTTTGACATGAATGCTATACTTGCAATGAAAAATTATGTTTCAAGTGCACCATTCCCATCAGAGCTTCCTTGCATTTGTTGTTGGGATTCTGACATAAAAGGTACTATTCTCTGATGGGAATGTTGTACCTACGATGAAAAATTTCATTCTAGATTCACCATTCTCATCGGAGCATAATGCCCTTTGATTCGCTAGAAGATTGGCGACTTCATCAGAATTCCAATGAATTAGATCGCCACATTATGTGTCAACTTCCGACAAAAATCTTTTTGTCGAATAGCCCGACAAAATTTTTGTGATGAAAATCTTTCATTGTTTCATCGGATCTACGACATGAATATTTCAGAATTATGAAGATAGTTCATCAAAAAATGACCCCTAATGTGTTTGTGGATTCTTTTAGGGGAAGAAAGCCTTATTTTAGAGGTAGAGGTAGTGGATTTTTTGACAAAGGTTTTAAATGTGATAAATATGGTCATAGATCTTATGAGTGTCTGGAGAATCCTACCACAAGCAAGAGGAGTGCACATATTGCTCAAGTTGAAGAGGAGAGTGCAAAATCGCCTTTTTATGAAGATTCAACTAATATTGGAGAATCATTGCTCTTATCAAACAAGTCTTTCTAAATACTAATAAAGAGATTCAAGAAATTTCTCATAAAGAAGCATTGTTTAGAACCACCTAAAAGACTAATGGTAAATTTTGTAAGGCTATTATTGATAGTGGACACACTAACAACCTTGTATCTATTGGTAATTGATACTCATTGGATTCATATGTTGTCATTTATGGAAACATGGCAACATGGTTACTTGGGAACAAGATTCATAAGGAAGCATACATCGGCACTAGGAGGCATTCATCAGTAGACACTGGCATTGGAGCATCCAGAGTTACACTAGCACCAACATCCAACACTTCAGTGAAGCCGACATCAGGCTTGGACCCGAAGGAAGTTTTATTTGTAAAATAATTTTGTAATTATTGTATAAAGCCAACATTGTATATCTTTTGTAATGCATTGTAAGCCGACATAAGGCATATTCTTTGTGAAGGGTGTATAGGTCAGTCTGCTAGGTCATTCCAAAAAAACTGAAATAGGAGAATTATAGCAGAACTGTATGATGCGAAGAATATGTATGTAGATCATTTGTATGTGAATGTTATATCATGCAATGATCTGCAGATAGTTTGGAAAACATTCTTGGAGGAGAAGAGATACTGGTAGAAGTGTTCAAGGTTTATGAATAGGTACAGAGAAAAACTATAACTGGAACTCTTTTTGGCATTGCAAATGCATTTTGTGAGTTCGTTATTATTGGTTTTTATCAGTAGAAGCTTGTAGTCAGTGAGACTCTTTTTGTGGTGAGCAGTGTGCCTTCCTGTATGTGCATGGCCCCATTTTATGTAATATCCTTTCATATGGCCAGTGAACTGATATTGTGGGTCACAAATCCCACCATGTTTTTTCCTCTTTGAGGTTTTCCACATATAAATTTTGTGTGTTATGGTGTTCATTTATGTGGATGGTTTATTTTCTTCAACTTATATGTTTCTTCATTTACCGATTTATATGTGTATGTTATAAAAGGGTAAAATCATATCTTACTGACATAACACTGATTCACCCCCCATCTTAGTGTTCATGGATCCCAACAATTGGTATCAGAGCCTATTTCCTCAGAATAAGTTTAACAACTTCAGGAAGATCTTGAAACTAGAATCATTGAACATGGCTATGGAGAAGCAACTTGAGATTGCTCTTAAAGATTATGATGCTAAAAGGATGAAGAATTTCAAATTGCAAGATGAATTGAATTTTGCTAATGAATTCATCCTTGTTCTACAAGAAAGGTTCTAATCAGTTCAAGATAAGAGAAAGGAACTTTTGCAAAACCCGAATGATAAGGAGAAAAATGCACTTAAGGAACAATGTCAGAAACTAAGTCAAGAAAATATGCTCATGAAGAATGAAATGCAAGACCTGACTATGAGGTTATCAAAAGATATTGAGGACAAAAAGAAGAAGGAAGATAATCTTGTTATATCTTTGAAGAACAAATTTGATGAATGTGGCAGATTGACTCATGAGAATAATCTATTGAGAACTAATTTGACACACTCCCAGAATAATGAACAAGAACTTGAAAGACAAATAACTACTCTGAGAGATGATCTGACTACTACAAGTGAGTAAAAAGAAAAATTCAGGATTAGTGCTGCACAGTTGGATGACTTATTGAAAAGACAAAGGCAAAATGATGATTCTAGAGAACTTAGATTTATACAAGGTGAAAGCTCTGGAACTACAAATGAAGATCAAACAACTGGTATGTAGAGCTCATCAGACTAGAGGGAAATGGTAAGGTAATCCAACGCTTATAAATTCAATGGTAGATTCTTTGTTTTTAATAAAATTGGGCATATGGCTAAACAATGTAGAAATAGAGAAAATCAAAACTACAATTCTATTCCCGATCAATGCAAAATTTGCAAGAAATATGGTCATAGATTATAAGATTGCTGAATGAATGTCAAATGTCATGCATGTAGAAAGTTTGGTCATTTGGCTAATCAATATAGGTCAAGGAATGACACCGTATATGTTAAACAAATTCAAAAGAACAATGTTACATGCTATGCATGCAACAAAATAGGTCATATTACTAAGTACTGCAGAAGCAAGACTCAACCGGTTAGTAATTGTTGGTGTAAATAATTATTCATCTTAGATATTATTACACTTACTTAAGTTTACTTAGGAAATACATTTCATAGTAGTTTGGGTATGAGACACTTGGGTGTTTCTGCCACATTGGGATAGTATGTGTAGGAGAATTTCCACCTTTTATGGTGTTGATCTTGTTGTTACACTCCACATTCAGTGGGTGATCCACCTCATGTGGACTATTATATTCTTTCTCCTACCTAACCACACCTATTTCCTACCTACCTTTGTTTCTTATTGAGCCACATGTCATGTTTGTGTGCTCACATATCCATAAGCCTTGCCTTTATAAGCAGGCTCATCTACATTGTATGTAATTGGAACAACTGATCATTTATCTATTAATGTGAATGCAGTTTATTCTTATCCTATATTTTGTCTCTATTGTACTTTTCATTGAGCTCTTGATCTTGGAAAAATCTCACATGGTATTAGAGCCATTGGGGCTTCATTGATTGGTTTTTGGAGACATCGTGGAAGGCTTCTATTTTTGGTTCTGAGGGACTACATTTTTTGGAGGCATCTTAGAGCATTTTCGACCTCACCATTGCGTCGGGGAGGCCATTTCCATAAAAATTGAGTATAAATTTGACCTATTTTGGCGAAAATAAATTTTTGGGTGTGGATGAAATTTTCGGCCCAATTTGGGCAGTATGGTATGGAATTTTCAGATTTTTTTTCAAAAAAAAAAAAATTTCGGCCCAATTTGGGCAGTATGGTATGGAATTTTCAGATTTTTTTTCAAAAAAAAAAAAAATGAATTTTTTTTTTGAAAATTATTTTCCAGTTTGAAATTTTTTCTTTTGAAAAATAATAAAATAAAAAAAAATTGGAAATTATTTTTTGGGATCTGTGCCTTCTGCCATGTCAGTAGTCCAGTTCACTGCCAAATCACCCTACCACGTCAGCAATCTAGTTGGCTGCCAAATCACCCTGCCACATCAGCAACCTAGTTGGCTGCCACATCACCTGCCAAATCACTTGCATAGTCAGCGCCACGTCAGTGCCACGTCAGCTGTGAAGTTTTTGCAACAGTCATATGGCCATCAAATTTAACCCCGAAGTCCACTAATGTCATCATTTTTTCAAAAATTGTGCAAGCCCCTCTCATTGAGCTTTTTGATTTTGCAATTCAACTTCAAATGGCCATGTCTTGCTCATTTTTGCTCCTTTTTTGGTGCATTTTTTTTTGAAATGGGCTAGAATTTCATGTACTTTCACATGGTGGAATTATTTTCTAATTTTGATGGACATATTTTTTAGAATTCTCAGTTTTTGGTGACTGTACCTGTCCAATCCCCGTTTCTGCAACTTCCAGGTCTCCGTTCGGGCTCATATGAACTCCTTTTCGGGTGCCATTTTTTTTTTAAAGTGCATCATTTTTGTCTACTCTCAGAATATCCTATCACTTTGCAGTAATTGTGAGTAGAAATTATACTTTCATCATATCGTCTTATTTGGCCAATTTAGCATTTGTATTGCATAGATCTATCTTTTTGATCTTTTGCTTTGATGTTCTCAACCTATTGGGGTAGTTGTAAAACAAAATCAGAATTCCACCTTGCCATTGTTTGCAAGTGGCCTATTGTACACACACTACATATAAAGTGCCAAAATCATCATTTTTGGGGGGGGTACTTTGATTGAGTGAATTTGGGGGGGTGTCTCTTGTGCTTTTGTACTCTTGTGTTCCTTCCTTTCTTTTGCTATGGGTTCTTCTAATTTTCCTCTCTTAACTCCTCATAATTATGCTACTTGGAAAATTGATGCATGGAGTAAACTTATGGAAAAAGGACTAACTCATTACATTGATGGAACTATTGTTGCTCCCGCTGATCCTAAGGTTGATCCAGTTGCTCACTTGGATTGGCTCACTAAAAATATCATGGCAATTGGTACCTTAAGAAAGTATGTATCAAAGGATCTCATTTTTCATATTGATAAATTTACTCTAATCAAGGATACTTGGTAAAAGTTTCAAGACTTGTATGATCAAGTTGATGAGATTAGGGGATATCAAATTGATAGTGATCTCACCATGTTAGATCCCAAAAAATTTGATACTATACAAGATTATGTCACTAAAGCAAATGAGTTGAGGGCACAACTCAAAGATTGTTGCATTCATAAGAAGGATACTCAATTGATATTCAACTTGATAGGCAAGCTTCCATAAGAATATGTAGCATTTGTTTCTAGTTTCCAAACCCATAGGATGATAATGGGTTCAAGCTACACAATGCCTACATTTGATGCTTTCAATGAAATGTTGATGATGGAATAAACTAAGTTGATAAGCATGGGCATTCTTAAGGCTTCTAAGTCTTAAGCATTAGTGGCAAATCAAGGGAACAAAGGAAATCAAGGAAAGGACAACTCTAACAAGAAGAAATGGCAATCAAAGCCTAAGGACAAAACATCATCCTCTCCACAACAAGCAGATACATCCTCTTCCAAGAGGGATAATTCACCAAAGAAGGAGAGACCTACTTGTGCCTATTGTAAAAAGTTTGGTCATGAGGAGCATCATTGTCATTCTAAGAAGATTGATGAGCTCACACATATCATCAAAAAGCATAACATTGATTTACCTAATGTCTACAAGAAGGATGATTCATCAACTTCCACTCCTTCACATTCAAAAGGAAAAGGGCAAGTGTTCATGGCTTCTACAAGTGGGAAGACTCACTCTTTTGAGACAAGAAAAGGAAAAGCTCTATGTGCTAGTATCAATCATGATTCAGAGAGATGGCTTCTAGATTCAGGGGCTTCTCATCATATGGCATCTTCGCAATCTATGTTCTCTACATTTGAGCCTTGCACCATGCCGCAAATACTGATGGGCAATCATACATACATGGATGTGATTAGGAAAGGATCTATTGACATTGGGGATAACTCCTTCAATAATGTGTTGTGTGTACCCCACTTGACAAACAATCTCCTTTCTATCTATCAAATCACACATGGTGCAACTAAGAGAGTTGTGGAGTTCACACCTGAGTTAGTTTTCATTAGAGACTTGGAGACTAGAGATATCATTGCAACTGGGGTGGTTGATCATGCATCTCGATTATACTCCTTTTTAGATTTTGTTGATGATGATGATTTCACATTTGATGATTCTACACATGATGATCGCACTTCTTGTGATGGTTCATATTTTGAGGAGAACTTTGGGCACTTGAACATGGGGATTCTCACATGTGAACCCGTTCTTGAGTCTTGTATTTCATCTCCTCATATTGATATCACATCACCTATTGCACCTGATGATGCAGATAGTGTGACAGTTTTGCCTTCATGTGATTCAGTGCAAGAGGATATTCATTGTCTTCCAGCTTTAGATTCATGGGATGGTTACTTGACAAACATTGCAGGTTTATTAATGGAATCCTACATTGCAGATTTGGGAGACATCATTGATGACATTCATCTTCTCTTTGATGAAGGTGATCCTTCTTCAATTGTTGCGAGGGAACACTTTGACCCCCTTGTTCATTCTCTACATGATCATTCTTTCGAGGTTGACATGATTGTGGATACTTATGTACAACAGTTGGAGGAGGTCTCTTTATTTTTTGAGGAGACATGTGAGTCTTTGGGACATGTTCTACATCCATCTCCACTAGATCTTGGAGTGCCTTTTTCAGTAGTGTGGCACAGTTTACCACCTTTGGAGGGGGTATCTTTCAACATCAACATGGGGACACTTGAGTAGTTTTTCAGAGATTCCTTTCATCATGCATTTTCTTCATACATCTTCCCTTCATGATTAGGGAGACTTCATGGATACACCTTTGGTTTTGTTTCTTCCTAAGGGGAGGAATATTGTTTGACATTCGTGGAGCAGTTTCTTCATACATCAAGCTTCTATCATTGGTGTAGATTCCATATTGAGTGGGGGCTTCCTAGCTTCTGTTCTTCTCTCATATGGGGGGGAATTTTTCCTCACATGGGGTTTTGTCCTTTACATTCTTCTATGAGAGTTCTCTTGTATGTTTTCATCTCTCTTTCGGGGGAGGGTTTTTTCCCATTGGGTTTTTCTCACTTTCCCCACTTTGTGAGATATTTCATTGCATTGGTTTTCATGCATTTGCATTTGTACATGGGTACCTAACATGGCCTAGTAGCTAGGACCCATCTTGCATTGCTTAGTTGCATTATAGACTTAAGTGCATTCCCCTAAGTTGCACTTAAGGGGGGCTGTTGGTGTAAATAATTATTCATCTTGGATATTATTACACTTACTTAAGTTTACTTAGGAAATGCATTTCATAGTAGTTTGGGTATGAGACACTTGGGTGTTTGTGCCACATTGGGATAGTGTGTGTAGGAGAATTTCCACCTTTTATGGTGTTGATCTTGTTGTTACACTCCACATTCAGTGGGTGATCCACCTCGTGTGGACTATTATATTGTTTCTCCTACCTACCCACACCTATTTCCTACCTACCCTTGTTTCTTATTGAGAAACATGTAATATTTGTGTGCTCACATATCCATAAGCCTTGCCTATATAAGCAGGCTCATCTACATTGTATGTAATTGGAACAATTGATCATTTATCTATTGATGAGAATACAGTTTATTCTTATCCTATATTTTGTCTCTATTGTACTTTTCATTGAGCTCTTGATCTTGGAAAAATCTCATAGTAATGATAAACAAAATGAAAAAGGAAAGCAAAAGGTAGATGAAATTCAACAAGATCACACCAAGAGATGGGTTAGAAAGTCTGAAGAACCAAGTGGAGATGGATCTACACTGGTAACTCCACCGGTAGAACAGAGCATTCCTGCACCGGCAGGAAATTCCACCGATAACTGAGGCATACGTCTTAAGGGTTGGAAAATCTATTGTGAATCTTGAATATTCCATGGAAGAGATCTGGAAGAGATTTGTAGAGTTGTCTTAATCATTCATGAAGGTTTACCAAGCATAAGGCTATAAAATCGACATCTAGTAGGGTACATCACGAAGCATTTATGACAGTGAAGGATTAGAGTTTACTTGCTGATAAAAGGAGAAAGTGAATTCATTTTCACTCACCCAGCATTCAAGCAATCCAAAGTGAAGCAAAGGTGAATTTCAGGAGATTAAGAGTGAGCAAAGGCATTTTGAGAGGATTTCCAGCAATCATCAAAGAAGCAATCAAATCTTCACACCTACGATCATTTTCAAGTATTTATTCAAAATGACATCCAGATCATCTGCTCCTACCTTCATTGAAAATCCCACCATTGTTGAAGTTAAGGATAGGCTAAGACCCATTTTCAAAGAAGTTCCCCAGATAGCTAAGAAAGAAGACACTGCGGCCACATTCTCTAGGGTTCCTGATGGCATGATGTATGTTGAAGATGTAAGGGCATATATTCACTGCACCTTGGAGGATTTAGATACAGAAGAGATTATAGGCATGTATTAATCTATGATAATAGGAGACTCTAGAACAACCAAGCTAGAATATAAGATCATCAAGAATCAAGGGTTAACTGATATTCTGTATATACCGAAATTCAAAGATGAGGTGATCAAATATGTTCTGAGCAAGGTTCACAATGAGTTCATCTGGCTAGATAGGCCCTACATGATCACAAAGGAAGAAATTAAAGTAGTCACCAGCTTACCCAAAGTCGGACAAGAACCTAACAAGAAGATTTCCACCATTGCGGTTGGAAAGCTCACTGGTGCAACCCATGATGGAAGATCTATGAGGGTCAGCACAATCAAGGACTTCGATGTGAAATTTTTCATCATGATAATCGGCTATAAGGTAACTCAATCTAGTCGATTGAACTCTGTTGGTAGTTCCTATATCCATGTTACTTATCATATGTTAAAGAATGATGAGAAGTATGATTTATGTGAATGGCTGAGAAGTGAGTTAATGATAAATCTTGTAAAGATTAAGAGTGTTAAGAAAGGAACTTTTAGGTTCAGAAATGTCATTGTTTGTTTAATGCTTTACTTCATGAATGAGCTACCCAGTCTAGGGAAGAAGAGTTGGGCACATGACATACTAGTAGGTATGCAAATCAAGGAAGCAATCACCGGTCTTGGTACTGGTAGGAATGAAAAGATTTGGGGCTATTTCAAAACATTTTAGGAAAACAAGAGACAAAGGGAAAGAATATCAAAGCAAATTGTGGAGAAGTACTGCATTGATATCTATTTTGTGGTGAAAACTGATGAAACTCTTATGGAAGCAGTAGAACCTAGGATCATATGGATCACTGAGCTTGGATATGAAGTGGATGATAGATTTTTAACTCTATGCAAAAATGTTTCTTGAAGCTCCATTGGATGATAAAAAAAGACACTTTGGTACTGTTGAAGAAAAGGCTCTTGAAGTCAAGATTGGCTTCGACAAGAAAAGAAGAGAGAATAAAATAGATAAGATGTCTACATATATACAAGATGTAATTCATAAGATAGACACTCAACTGGGTTCTGGATCCAAACCGGCAAAGGAACCGACAATGGTTAGTGCTCCTGAGGCAAAGAGGCATGAAACTTTCATTTCTTCTATCACTTCTTACTTTGATCCAAAGGATAATGAACCTCTAGCATTTAGAAGGTTACAAAGAAAGAAAGTTGACCAGCCTCTAGTAGAGGAGAAGAAGGTGGAGCCAAGGAGGAAACTTGTGAGAAAAGTAACAAAACCTACTGCACCCCCACCTACGACAAGGAAACTAGTCACATCCACTCCGGTAACCCACAACAACAAGAAGAAGAATGACGATGATACTAAATCTATTAAGTCTATAATGACCTATGTTGAATTGATTGATGAAATAACTAAGGATGGAATTTTGAAAAATGTATCCATTTATTATGAATATTTGGAGGATAATGAGCAGAATGAGATTGAAGAGGCAATTTTGTTACATATAGATATATATATAAGAAAGCCTTAGAAGAAATTTTGAAGGAAATTTCTCTATAAGTGTACAGTAAATCAGATGCTAGAAGACTTGATGCAGTTAAGAGGGATAGAGAAATTAAGGAAGTAGAACATTTGGGTGTGTGTGGATCAATCAACAATGAGAAAATGAAAAGATGCATAGATGTTGCAAACATAATAGTTTTTAGTAGCAAAGCCCAGAAAATAAGCCTAATGATGGGTAGGGTAAATGAGGTAGTAAATGAGACCAAAAATGGTTGGACCAAATTCTTCCAAAAGAATCCTGATTTTCTCAACTCCCAAGAAGAATTTGTAAAAGCAACAAATTCCACCATCCCAGATAGATCTAAAGGGAAAGGTATTTTGGATAGTTCAACTCCAATTTTGAATAAACTGGCAGTAAATATAAGTATAGAGACACCACTGGAAGTAAAAGAGAGTGTACAATCAATACCGATAGAAACAAATTTTGAACAAGGCAATGTATAGGTTACTAACAATATTGTGGATAATACTCCACTGACAGTAATAGATACTGCACTGAGTTGCAAAGCCACTAATGCTAAGGAGGATAAGACAAAGGGAACTGAGACTATACCATCAGTTAATATTGATTTCTCGGAATAGGTTTTGGCAATTGATACTTCTCAAGTTGAGAAGAAATCAATCACTGAGATTAGTCCCATTGAGTTAATGACAATGGCTACTCAGAAACTAATAAAGGAGGGATCTACAGATAAAAGAATAATAGACCACTCAATCACAATTTTGCATAGACGAATTCTTGATTGTAAGATTGAAAATGAAGCAAGCCCTTCCGGCAAGCTTAAGGCATTAACTGAGCATATATCTAAAAACTTTCAATCTTTGCAGAAAATTTCAGACCGACAGGCACTTGAAGATTTACTGTGCCTAAGAGAGCTTCTTTTGATCAAATTATTGAAATAGAGAAGAAGAAAATTGAAGGAAAATTGATTCTTATTGAGGATTATTTGAAAAAGTGTACAAATATCTATAGGGTTTGTTGTAACATAGAAACTCTTACAACAAATGTAGATAGCAGATTAAAGGAGTTACATGATAAGTTTGCAAATATTGCAAATTCTTTTGATGGATTAACCTCACTAACAACATCTGTTGATGGACAAATTTTGTCTTTGGAGAACCAAAATTTTTCTTTTGAAAAGGAAAGAGACAAGATCATTCAGAGAGCAAGGAGTCTTAGAGGATTGGTGAGTCCTAGATTGGATTCACTCAGTGTACATAAGAGGAAATGTATGGATATGATTGCTAAGCCCACACCAACATAAGTCAAGGAGAAGGAAACATTTGCACACTTACTGAGAGGACTTGTATCCATACCTAAAACCTTCAGAACTGGCTGGGATACATATTTACACTTGCTAGACAAGGCTTACTCAAAAATTTTGAAATTGGTCAAGCTTTGGTAAAGTAATCTGTATTCATTAATTCTTTCAAATTCTTTCACCGGTCTTTACCATGATGCCAAAGGGGGAGTGTATATAATGTGTATTTCTCAAGGGGAGCATACTTCAAGTTGAATCGACAGGGAATCCATTTTTCACATGAGTGTTGCCATCAATGCCAAAGGGGGAGATTGTTGGCAATTGACACTCATTGGATTTATATGTTGTCATTGATGGAAACATCAACATGACAACATGGTTACTTGGCAACAAGATTCATAAGGAAGAATACAACAAAATTCACCAGTAGGCACCGACATTGGAGTATCCAGAGTTACACTGGCACCGACATCCAGCACTTCAGTGAAGCTGACATCAGGCTTGGACCCGAAGGAAGTTTTATTTGTAAAATCATTTTTTAATTATTGTATAAAGCCAACATTGTATATCTTTTGTAATGCATTGTAAGCTGACATAAGGCATATTGTTTGTGAAGGGTATATAGGTCAGTCTGCTAGGTCATTTCAAAAAAATAGACATAGGAGAATTATAGCAGAATTGTATGATGTGAAGAATATGTGTGTAGATCATTTGTATGCAAATGTTATATCATGCAATGATTTGTAGATAGTTTGGAAAGCATTCTTGGAGGAGAAGAGATACCAGTAGAAGTGTTCAGGGTTTGTGAACCAGTACAGAGAAGAACTATAACTGAAACTCTTTTTGACATAGCAGATGCATTTTGTGAGTTCATTATTACTGTTTCATTTCAGCAAAAGCTTGTAGTTAGTGAGACTCTTTTTATGGTGAGCAGTGTGCTCTAGGCAGTATGCCTTTCTACATGTGTAGGCCCCCATTTTATATAATATCCTTTCATATGGCCAGTGAGCTGATATTGTGTGTCACAAATCCCATCGTGGTTTTTTCTCTTTGAGGTTTTCCACGTATAAATTATGTGTGTTATGGTGTTCATTTATGTGGATGGTTTATTTGCTTCAAGTTATATGTTTCTTCATTTACCAATTTATATGTGTATGTTATAAAAGGATAAAATCATATCTTACCTGTAGAACACTGATTCACCCCGCCTCTCATTTTTCTTGGATCCCAATAGTATCCATTAAAATGGTTGATAAATTAGGCCTAAAGAAGAGAGCACATCTAACTCCATATAGGTTTCCTTGGATACAAAAAGGATATCAAGTATTGGTACATGAACAATGTTGAGTGGAGTTTAAGATAGTGAGTTACAAAGACTAGATAATATGTGATGTTATTCGAATGCATGTATGCCATGCTATTTTAGGTAGGACTTGGGAGTTTGACAAAAAAACAATTCTTGATGGAGGAGGTAATACATATACTTTTGAAAAGGGTGGAAAGAAGCACACACTCATACCTCTTAAGGATGAGAATGCAAATAAGGAATTCGGTCCTAAAGTGTTGATGGTAAGTGGAAAAGAGTTCTTACATCATATCAAGGATGAGGAGGTAAGTTTTGCATTAATTGGTAAGCCAAGCCCGAAGTCATTACTAGCACAAAGTTGATTGATTTGCATAAAGAAATTCAAAATTCATTTAATGGACTTGTTAATACTGTCATAGATGAATTTCCTAAATAATTGCCTCGAGTGAGAAGCATTAGCCACCATATAGATCTCAATCCAAGAGCCCATTTACCAAACAAAGAAGCTTATAGAATGACTCCAAAGAAAAATGAAGAAATCAACAATTAAGTACAAGAGTTGTTGGACAAAGGACTAGTAAGAGAATGTTTGATTCCTTGTGTTGATCCAATAGTGTTGAGTCCAAAGAAGGATGCAAGTTGGAGAATGTGCACACATTCAAGAGCCATCATAAAAATCATCTTCAAATATAGATTTTCTTCGCCTCAAATTGATGCCTTGATGGATTGTCTAAATGGTGCAAGGTTATGTTCCAAAATAAATTTAAATAGTGCATATTGGGTGAACCCACAATAGTGGGTTATACTTTTCAACCAAACTTGACATTGAAATGAACATTTTGAACTAAATCTACACTTTTTTACACCTATAGCTACTAAAAAGTGAGGAATTTGAAGATGATGCAAACTAGTGGTTTGTGACATTTCTTTGTAGATTCTAAATATATTTTTTAATTTTTTTTTAACTCAAATTTAATTTATTTTTCCATCTCCTTGAAAAATTAGTTTTTAACATTAAACACCATTTTTAATTAGTGATGTGTACTATAATCTACATAATTTTTTTTCTACAAAGGATAAATTCTATTTTTTACGAATTTATATTTGTAACTATGATATGCAATATATGCATATTGTTTCATAATTTTTTAATTAAGTTTTTAATTCAAACCAATTACAATTTAGCCATAGGTGTTCTATTAGGAGCATAACGTTTTTGTATGTAGTGAAATTATGTATTATTTTTTGTTGGATCAAGGACATAAATATCAATTGCACAAATATTTTTCAAATTTTTTTGGTTGTTTAATATTTTTCTCCTATTTAGAACAAAGAAGTTGATGTTTTCTCAAAACACCTATGTTTAGTATAACTAAAAAAAATCATAACAAAATAAAAATATATTAAAATTATAGTTGTTGTAAATATTTTTTTGATGTCTACCATCCTACAATTTATCTTGTCAAATTGATTTTATTTAAACCTTTAACTTGAGCTTCAAAGGCCAAAAAGTTGTAAAAAGTTGCAAGAAGTGGAAGAGGGATAGAAAATTAGGGGGTTTGTTAGAACCTCTCTTCAAATGAATCTATTTTCATAGTAGAAAATAAGTGCCAAGGATAGTTTGAATGAAGGTCCCCATAGAGGAAGCTTCATTCAACCCCCCCTTTCGAACAAATGCTTCTTGTTCGTACGAAGGTAAAAAAATAGCCTCTATTCAAACACATGTTCATATGAAGGTGCTTGTTAAAAGTTTCTTTGCCAACTTTATTTTTTGCTTGTGGGATTTCCCTATCATCAGATAAGAATTAGACAATGTGATGAATGGAAAACAACATTTTAAACGAATTATGGGCTCTATGAATGTCTAGTGATGCCTTGTGGGTTAACAAATTCCCCAAGTACCTTCTTGAGACACATGAATGAGGTACTAAAAATATTCATAGGTAAATTTGGAATTGTTTACTTACAAGATATTCTAGTTTATAATCATTCAAAGGAAGATCATCTTAGGCATCTTAGAATGGTGTTGAATAAGTTACAAAAAGATAAATTATTGATTAATCTTTAAAAGTGTACTTTCATGAAGACAAAGTTGATCTAATTGGGATTTTTTGTATCACAAGAAGGTGTAAATATGGATAAGGAAAAGGTTAAAAAATAAAATAGAGTGGCCTACTTCATGGAAAGTCTTTAAGGTAAGAAGTTTTCATGGTCTAGCTAGCTTTTATAAGAATCTTATAAGAACCCTTGATGCAATTTGTGCTCCAATTGTGGAAATAATTAAGGGAAAAGCACCTATTACAATGGAACAAGGATGTTGAAATAAGATTTTAATTGATTAAGGAAAATATTACAGAACAACCTATTGTATATATTGACAAGTATAGTCATTTTGCAATGTATATAGATTTTTGAGTTATGACTTTGAAAGTAGTTTTTGTCAAACATCTCAACTAATGTCAAAATGGGAGATTGTTACTACTTATCAAGTTGCCATTAGTTTTTATATTCAAAGTCATACTATATATTCTAGTCAGTTAGCACTACCGAATCATGCAGTCGGTGTATCAGAGAAGTCGATATGCACAGTCTAGTCAGTTACAGAAGAAAGCAGTCACAAAATGCAGTCCACACCGAGTTGTCTACCGAGTATCTTTTTATGTGTACTAAGCAGTAAAGATGACACACTGACTTGACATACACCGAGTGAAACATGTTACTAGATATATTGAACCTAGACATGCATATGAAAACATGTTACAAGATTGAGGCACATCTAACCATTATTACATTGGAAATTGCACTAGAAGATTGTGTATGATTTTAAGGTCAATCTAACCAATGAAATATTTTGTTTAGTTATTCATTCGAGGAATCTTATTTGTAAGATCGAAGAAATTAATTGGATCACCGTTTTAAGAAATCTATTTATACAGCAAGAGTGAAGTGTATGTATATATTAAAGAAGACTGTTACAGAGACACAAAGGTCACCGAGAAAGTTTTTAGAGAATAGTTGAAGAACAGAGTAAACAGATGGGTTTACTGAGTTATTATATGGGTTACTGAGGTATGCTATAAGCAAGGTAATCTATTCTGAGCACATAGAATCTGCTATAACATTTCAGATGTAAAGTTGCAGATATTTGTAATGATTTTATTGTAATATTGTGAAGTTGTAAGAGAAACCTTTAACAGGGTAAAAGACTTTAATCAAGTCTATAAATTGTAAAGCCTGTAACCAAGTGTAGCATTCAGAATAAATGTTGTAAAATCCTTTAGCAGGGTAGATCTAACAGATCTTGTTACTCCTAACAAGGTAAGCTATCAGAAATAGCTAAATGTAGCTCTAACCAAGCATTCTTTATTATTGCAGTAGTGAAGTTCTAGGTGCCATCCCCACCACAATTTTTCTCTCTAACCAAGAGTTTCTATGTAACCAAAATATATGTGCTATGGAGTGAATCATGTATGATTGTTATCTATTTGTTTTAACTTTATTTTATGTTACTGCACTATTTTGTTTATGCATAACAGTAAAGTTATTATTATTCAAGAAGGGTTTTGGAGTACTGATTCACCCCTCCCCTCTCAGTACATTAGCTTTCCATATTGGGCCTAATAGAAGATGGATAGCAAATTAGGGGGTTTGTTAGAACCCCTTTTCAAATGTATCTATTTTCATATTAGAAAATAAGTGCCAAGGATAGTTTGAATGAAGGTCCCCATAGAGGAAGCTTTGTTCAATCCCCCCTTTCGAACAAATGCTTCTTGTTCATACGAAGGTAAAAAAGGAGCCTTTATTCAAACACATGTTCATACGAAGGTGCTTGTTAAAATTTTCTTTGCCAGCTTTATTTTTTCTTTGTGGGTGAAAGTATCACCCACTATTGTGGGATTTCCCTATCATCAGATAAGAATTAGACAAGGTGATGAATGGAAAACAACATTTTAGACAAATTATGGGATCTATGAATGTTTAGTGATGCCTTGTGGGTTAACAAATGCCCCAAGTCCCTTCTTGAGACACATGAATGAGGTACTAAAAACATTAATAGTTAAATTTGGCATTGTTTACTTACATGATATTCTAGTTTATAATCAATCAAAGGAAGATCACCTTAGGCATCTTAGAATGGTGTTGAATAAATTACAAAAATATAAATTGTTGATTAATCTTTAAAAGTGTAATTTCATGAAGACCAAGTTGATCTAATTGGGATTTGTTGTATCACAAGAAGGTCTAAATATGGATAAGGAAAGGTTAAAAAAAAAATAGAGTGGCCTACTCCATGGAGTGTCTTTAAGGTAAGAAGTTTTCATGGTCTAGCTAGCTTTTATAAGAAGCTTATAAGAACCTTTGATGGAATTTGTGCTCAAATTGTGGAAATAATTAAGGGGAAAAGCACCTATTACAATGGAACAAGGATGTTGAAAGAAGCTTTTAATTGATTAAGGAAAATATTACAGAACAACCTATTATAGGTTTACCTAATTTTGGAAAACTTTTCCATGTGGAATGTGATGCTAGTGGGACTACTATAGGTGTTGTTGTAAGTTAAGAAGGAAAGCCAATTTCTTACTACAATAATGCCAAAAGTAAGTATACTTCACATGACAAAGAATTTTATGCTATTGTCAAAGGTTTGAATAAGTGGAGGAATTATTCAATACTTAAGGAACTTGTATTGTACATTGATAACCATGCCTTGTAGTTTATTAGTAACCAAACCAAATTAAACCGAATGCATGTAAAGTGGATTAAGTTTATGCAAAATTTTACCTCTATTCTCAACCATAAAAGTGTCCAAGATTACAAAGTTGTAGATGATTTGAGTAGAAGGCTTGCTTGATCATGTAGGAATCTCAAGTGAGCATACTGGGATTTGATGACTTAAAGGAGTTGTACAAGGAAGATATACACTTCAAGGAGGCATATAAATCACATATGAATCCTCGTAGTAGGTATATAAGTCCTCAGATGGATTTCATGTTTTCAAGAGGGTGTACTATTCAATGGCATGCAACACTGCATTGAAAAAATTTTGATGAGAAAGAACTCGTTGAAGGAGAAACATAATGGCAACTTAATAGGATATTTTTGGAAAAACAAGACACTAGCCCAATTGAGTACACACTAATATTAACCATGTATGAGAAATGATGTTAATAAGTTTTTAGAGAGGTGTAAAGTTTTCCAACATGCAAAAGGGAGTTGCCAAAATGTAGGTTTGTATTAGCTATTACCAATCCCCAACAAGTCATGGGATTCCATAAGTATTGACTTTGTACTTGGTCTACCAAGAAATTAGAAGGGGAATGATTCAATCTTTGTGGTAGGTACTAGGTTCTTTAAGATGCACCATTTCATCCCATGTACAAAGACAAATGATGTTACTAATATTGTCAATTTGTTCTTCAAAGGGATAGTTAGACTACATGGACTTTCAAGGAGCATTGTCTTTGATAAAGACACAAAATTTGTAGGAAACTTTTGGAGGACTTAATGGAAGAAGTGAGATAGTAATTTTGAGTTTCAATTTGGCTTACAATCCTCAAGTTAATGGTCAAATAGAATTAGTCAGTAGAATTCATGGAAACATCTTGAGAAGCTTGGCGAGTATGCATCCAAAACAATATGATTTTGTGCTTGCACAAGATGAATTTGCATACAATGACTCACCTAACAAAAGTATAGGTATGGGTCCTTTTTGAAACATGTATGGTAGGAATTCTAGAGGAGTGTATGGGCTTATAAATGTGGATAATGGAGACAAGAAGTGTTGATGGTGAAGAATTTACAAGTGCAATGCAAGACTTGCATGATTAGGTGAAAAATAATCCTCAAGAGAGTACCATCAAGTACAAAAAGAGAAAAAATTAGAAGAGGAAAGAGGTTAGTTTTAATGTCAGTCATCTTGTTCTTGCTCATCCCAAAAAATAATTTTTTGTAAAGGGTGAGTACAAGTTAAAAGATAAGAAAATTGGTCCTTGTAGGGTTCTAAGGAGATTTTCTAGCAATGCATATGAAACAAAACTTCCAAAAGGCATTGGAATTTCTCTTATCTTCAATGTTTTAAATCTATACCCTTACAAAGGTGAAGAATATATAGTCCAATTACCTAAAATAGGTGAAGAGAAGATCATTGAGTTGGACCAACAGTTGCCTAAAGAGACACCAAAGAAACTTGAGGCAATTTTGGAGAAGAAAGTGGTCATAAAAACAAAAGGCAAAGAGTATTTTCAGTACTTGGTCAAGTGGAAGGAAAATCAACTTGAAGATGCTACATGGATGACAACTTCAAACATATCCAAGCATGGTAGCAATATTGATGAACTCATGGGCAAGAGCCCATGAATAAATATTTTGTTCCTTAGTAGTCTGATGCAGGTGCATCATATATGTATTTGTGGTTTGATTTTAATTTTTTTTTCTAGATAGCATAATTAGGGGGTTGTAAGTTTTTTGAATCAATTTATTTTACTAAAATATAGGAGGTTAGAGGAATTACATTAATAGTTAATTATTTTTTTCTTAAGTAAGGGGATCTTGAGTGGATTAGTTTTAGGCTTGAATTATCCTATTTGTGTGTATAAAAATGGGCAATGTTCTTAGCCTGAGGAAATAGAGAGTTTTTGTGCAACACTTGAAATATGTAGCTCTCTCATTCTATTTATTTTGTGTATAAGTTTTTGAAGGCTCATTTTTTGGCTTCCCTTTTCACACCAGTAATATTTTTTTAGAATAAATAGCTTCAAAATGTTGTAGATATTTTTCTCATAGAGTCACTCCATGAATGTTCCTATGTGTGGAACTTCTTTAGATCTTACACTAAATTATTTTTCTTAAAATTTATATTGTGATTTAATCATATGAATTTTATTTTTTTTGGCATGATTATTGGTTGGACGATAAAGCATTAGAAAAGAAACGCAACTTCTCAAAGCACGTTGAGGATGTTTCTAGCACCTTTGTTAAGAAAACACTATTGAGATGCCTCTTTAAAATATTAAAATATCTTGGTTCCTTTGGTGTTTGAATTAAGAGAAGCTTGTAGAGAAATTCTAAGGATGCTAGAGATTTGACCTATTATTGGATCTCCTAAGGAGGATTGTATGGTTTGGGGCGAGCAAGGTGATGGCAAAGATTTTCTTTCTCAACTTATCAAACCTGTATCAATGGTAGAGATTTATTGGCTTCAAATATCCACAATAAAATTTGGACCAGTAAAGGGTTTCTGAAGGCTAACATCTTTCTTTGGATAATATGGAAATGGAGGGCTCTCACTTGGGATAAAATACAAATGATGATGAGGAATGGTCACTCAAGTTGCATTATGTGTAAAAAATATGGACGAAAATAACCATATTTTTATGCTATGGGATGTGGCTAGAAAGGTGCAAATTTTTTTCTTAAATATGTATGGTTTAGTGTGGGTTCTACTGTAAAGTAGAAAATTGAACCCTAATGATTCACCACCTAGGAGAGAGAAAGGAAATCTCTAGGATGATTTTCACTTGGGAGAACTTTACATTCAAAAGAGGGGCTTGAATCTGCTAGATCCAAATCCAAAGGGAATAAGGATGTGAATACCAAGTGAATTGAAAGGGTTGAAGTGTGATTTTCCCTCTTTTGTAAATGGGAAATTTGACTTGTTGACTACGCAAAAAAGAGAGATAAAATGGGTGAAATGAGGAGCTACCAATTCAGGATCATGCTGTAACTTCGGATCTGAGATATTTAGATTGATACAAAAATGCCCTGCAAATTTGGAGAAAACTCGTTGGAACCATCTTGAAAGTGCACACGGTCCTTTGAAAAATCCATGAAATGAAAAGGGTTTTTCCGTCTCTGTAAATGAAGCCTCAATATGCAATTATAGCAATGCGCCTACAACCTACACACATAAAAGAAGGGAAGAAGGGTTGTGGATAGGGGTTTGCCTTAGTCAAATGTAGATTGATGAATCAACCTTGAAAGAAAGCAATTGCAAATGCTTAAATATAAATAATGGAAATGTATACCTTGTAGATCTACAATTTGTTGATAATAGTTTCTTTTCTTTTTTAATGTAATCATAAGTGTTGCTTGAAATGGCATATAACATGACAAAACCCTAACACACACATGCTTGAAAATGAATCTTGTTATGTTTCTCCAATGGATCAATGAGGAAGACTTGAAGAAGAAGACTTGATGGATGCTTGAAGACTTGAATGCTCGATGAAGACATTTCGCTTGAATTTTTCCTATCATGTATTTCATGTATATGCATATGAGAAGACTAACTCCCTTTTATACATGCCTCAGAGAATTAATTCATCTCGCCAAAGGCCAACATCGGGGAGGTTTGAAATCCCAAAATGCAAATAGGGCCAGAGAGACCTATCTTGAGGTCATCCTAAGAGGGGTGAATAGGGGCACCACACCCCTATCTTGCCTTATCTTGGGGCCTAGACAGGGTCCTGAGAAAAAATTAGGGCTCAACTAGGAGGGGTTCAAGGTGAAAGTGTAGACAGGGGTCTCAGTTGGGAAATAAGCTACTGTCGCCAAGGTGAGGACTTCAAATGTGGTTAAAATTACCAGGGTCACAATTTTATGACACTACATCTACCTAATGACATTTCCAACCTATTAGAATGTGAGAATTTTAAGTTTAAAATTCTAGATTTGGAATTTGTGGTTGGATCTTAATAGAAAAAAAATTCAAGACAAGGAAAGGTTTATTGAGATCTTTTGAGACTTGGTTGAGAGCTCCATCTTTGAGCTAAGTGAGGTCAATGGTGATAAGGATTGGTGAATTTCAAATGAGGAAACTATATGGGTGGAGGATTTGTTGAGATTTAGGTGACTAGAAAAGGAGAAGATTATTCACAAGGAGAAGGTTGTGAGGAGTTTATAGTAGATTCTTCATCCATGGTGGATTAAACTCAATTTTGATGGCATGGCTAAGGGAAATCTTGGAAGAGTAGGTGTTGGTTGTCTACTCTTTAGGAATTTAGAAGGTTAACTTGTGGTTATTTACTCTTATCACTTTAGGGTAGAGACGAAGAATAATACTAAGGCTATATTGGCATTATGGGGCCTGATGATCACCAGAGAGAAGGGATGGAAAAAATTATGAGTTGAGGGAGATCCAGGTTGATAATAGAGGCTTTCAATGGAAGCTCTATGCATTCAAGGAAATTGGGGAAAATTAGTAGATGAAGCTAGAAAGGTTAAGGATTTCCTTTAATGATATCCTTTTTTCCCATATTAGAGGAGTGAGGAACTTTTTTTCTAATTGGGAGGCCAATAAGGATTTCCAATCATGGAATGATGTCAAAGTTGGCCTTCAGTTTTAGTAGAACTTATTAGATGAATCAATTCGATTGATGCGGGATGATATCGAGGCCCACCCTCTTGATTAGGGATTGAAAGTGGAGGACCAGTGATGTGATCATTAATTGATTTTCTCATGAAGTTTGGATTGATTAGAGTGTAGGGGAGAGGACCCAATAGTTGTGCACCCTAACTTCACACTTCTCAAAATCTTATGTGGAAATTTCAAATCTCTCCCAATTTTTATAGGAGCTTATTTTGCAAGTCCCCTACTTATAACTAAGGTTTCAAGGCCACATCATCAAATATGATGCCACATCAAGATGCTTTTTGCCAAGGTGTCAAAAAAACCTCCCAAAAAAGTGTGACAAATAGTTGTACAAAAGAGGCCCCTATACTCGTGTAGCTGATTTGGCATCACATGATTGGTTGCTTTTTACAACTAAGGGTACATTTCATTCAATTATGGGTAGTCATCATAGCAATGTTGTAAAAAAAAGGGACATTAAATCAACAAGTATGGGTATTAAAATCAACAAGTATGGATATTAAATCAACAACTACTATCACAATAATTGAAACATGTTCAACTACTGGATCCTCTCCCCTAGACGGATTCCATTGTGCGAGTTTTGGGATAGACTGATTTTATTGACTTATTTTATTTTTGTCCTTTGATACTTTTGCTTGCTTTATGTGCCTTCCTACTATTGCTTGTAGTGTGTTCCCATTTACCTCTTGATTGATATTGTAGGGGATGTGAGACCATGTGACCTACGACTATCTAACATTATATTTAGCACAAGTTACAAAAGACTAAAAAAAATTCGAAATGTCTCCTTCGTAACCATACTAAATATAATGCTAAATAGACGCTTCCTTTCTCCATCCACTCCGTTGGCTGCTAGTGATGGCCATGTGTCTCCTTGTAGTGGTAGTTCCTTTGTTTGCTGAGTGTTCTATTTCTGAATACGATATCCTAAATAATCGGCGAAGAAATCTGGCCTACTCTGTCATGTCTGTACTGAATTTTCCAGAATTCTGGCCTACTCAGTGACGCCAGCACGAAATTT
The DNA here is from genome assembly GCF_030272615.1 of Cryptomeria japonica. Lineage (NCBI taxonomy): Eukaryota > Viridiplantae > Streptophyta > Pinopsida > Cupressales > Cupressaceae > Cryptomeria > Cryptomeria japonica. The sequence continues at coordinate 751,714 of NW_026728861.1, forward strand.
TTCAGAATTCTAGAATCATTTAAATTAAAATTCCTAACATTATATTTGAGGGTTTTTCAGATTTTTGGTTGTCCAATCATTTAAATTTACACATTTTCAAATAGGATATTTGGATTTTAAATGATTGAAAGTGTGTAAAGTTAATTTAATTGTTTTTAGCTATGTATCTATATATATACAAACATATTATATAATGCTAAATAGACGCTTCCTACCATGTATGCTCTCTTTCTCCATCTACTCCGTTGGCTGCTAGTGATGGCCATGTGTCTCCTTGTAGTGGTAGTTCCTTTGTTTGCAGAGTGTTCTATTTCTGAATATGGTTGTTGCTATTATTATGCTTCCTCGCAAAAATACATATTACGAAACCCTAAAAAATCGGCGAAGAAATCTCGCCTACTCTGTCATGTCTGTACTGAATTTTCCAGAATTCTGGCCTACTCAGTGACGTCAGCACGAAATTTTTCAGAATTCTGGTTTCTTCAATCAAGCATTTTCCTTCGTCCTTTTGTTCACCGATTTTTCAGGGTTGTAGAATCATTTAATTTAAAATTCCCAACATTATATTTGAGAGTTTTTCGGATTTTTGGTTGTTCGATCATTTAATTTTACACATTTTCAAATAGGATATTTGGACTTTAGTAAATTTTACAACTATCATCCCCTATGTAGGAGGCTCACAGCTAACCATTGCACTGTGGGGTCATCCCCTATGAAAGAGAAAGTATTAAATCATTCTATGTTTTCCAATTAAACTTCTCATTAACTAAAAAACTTGCAAATAAAAGGTATAACTAAATTTATTGTGAGATTAAAAAAACAATGACCATTAGAAACATAGTAAAATTAGATTAGGAACATCAACTACCACTCTACATTGGTGTCAAACACTAGCACCCTATTATTGCTAGTGTCTAAGGGTCTCAAATATAATTATTGGACACCCATATTGGTTATTCTTAAACTACATTTAACTTGATGATGAAAGCTAAAATTTGACTCTAAATGGTTAGAAATCGGTAGTGATCTCCATCATTAAAGTAAGATCCTACCTTCCTAAAATAACCAACATTGTGTGCACTATAGACAATATGCTTAGTACTTGGTGTATATAGCTTATAAGTTTGAAGAAAAGGAGTTGCTTGTCCACATCAATCACACTTTTCAAGATGCCATTATCTCTCTCCTTCAAAAGTACTTACCATCTATTCGGCTTACCCATGTCATAAGCATTGAATTAGGTCTCACTGTGTTTGGCGTAATAGAAAACTTGTTTTTGCAATGGGCTTGTTTGGTATCTCTATTTTTTATAAGACTTCTATAAATGGGAAAAACAAGACACTATCCCAATTAAGTGCTCAATATTATTATCCAAATATGAGTAATGATGTTAAGAAGTTTGTAGCGAGGTGTAAAGTGTGCTAACATGCCAGAGGGGGTAGCCAAAATGAAGGTTTTAGATCAACTATTATCAAACCTCAACAAGCCATGGGATTTAGTAAGTATGTACTTTGTACTTGGTCTACCAAGAACTCAAAACGAGCATGATTCAATCTTTGTGGTAGGTGATAGGTTCCCAAGATATCTCATTTCATTCCATGTACAAAGACAACTGATATTACTAACATTGCCAATTTGTTCTTCAAAGAGATGTTAGGATTCCCAAAGATACTGAGAGGGGGGGGGGATGATTCAGTATCTAACCGGTTTGTAAATTTACTTGACTTAAAACATGAAAAACATATTAAAACTGTATACTGGTAAACCAGAAATAATGCAGTAAGCAAGAATAACAACAACCACATGAGAAGCATACCATAACATAGTATTTTAATGAGGAAACTCGGTGTGGGAAAAACCTCAGTGGGATTTGTAACCCACAATATTCACTTACTGGCCAATAAGGGAATATTACTCTTATCATAGGGGCCTGCACATGTAGGAAGGCCAAGTGCCTAGAGTTGACTGCTCAATTACAAAAGAAGTCACACTGATTTACAAAAATAGATTATATTAATCCAAAGTCTTGTACTACTTCAGATTAGCATCTGCTATGATAGATCTAGTACCGATTTAAGCTATGCTACATACATAAACCCTTAACCAATGATTCGCATATTAGGTCTGCATAATTCTGCCTATTAAACATTCTTCTTACAAAATGATCTACAATGATCTTGTACATATATGAGTCATATTACAACTTGCCATGTCGGCTTACAATGATTTTACAATTAATTACAAAATACATTTCAAACAAAATTGAAGTCAGCTAAGGTGCCGGTATCCTTCCTTTCACTGTCGGTGTCTTGTGTGTCGGTGTAGAGTCTGTCGGTGCCGGTGTCGGTATATTTGTCTTGCTGGTATCATATGATTGCAAGGTTGCCATCAATGACAAAACCTTCAATCACCTACAATTCCTCATTGGAGTGTGCATTTGCCAGCAATCTCTCCCTTTGGAATTAATGGCAACACTCATGAGAAAAATAAAAAAGTGTCCAAAATGATATCCAAAAATAGTCCGCCAAAATTGTCTTACTAAAACTGTATGCTCAAAAATGTATGCTCCCTCTGAGTAGATGATGTCTTTTTTTTTCTGACCATTTTTCTCATCCCACTACTCCCCCTTTGACATCAATGACAAAGGTTGTCATTCGTTGTCAGTGGAGTCCTGCCTAGATTCTTGTAACCGGTGGGTTACAATCTAAAAGATATCTGTCAAAACTAAATTTATGCCATTGTTGAATGTTTTGCAGTCTTTTATTGCCTCTTGTGTTCTCTGCACTGTATCGGTGAGTATGTGCATTTTCTCTTCCAGTGTCTTTAGTCCGAGAGCCAAAGCTTCTGATATTTCTGTTCTCAAGCAAATAAGATACTCTAATCTTGGACTAAGTCTGCATTTTAGGTCCTTTGCCTTATTCTTTATTCCCTATTTGTCATTCTCTAGTTTCTTGATTTTCTCTTCATGTTCTGCAATTTTCTTCTCTAATTCCAAAAATGAATTTGATGTTCCAATCAAATTGTCAATAATATTATTTATCTTTTCTTGAGCTTTGTTGATCACCTTGTTAAGATCCTCTATTAGGACATTCATTTTGCAAGTATCCCTGTATAGTTTCTTGAAGTCATGGATTATTTCTCCAAGTTCTGGTAAAAGGGTGTCCATTTCTTCCTTGTTTTTCTTTACAATATCCTCAAAGAATTTCTCTTATTCTTTTATTAGTCTTTCCTTAAATGTATCCTTGTTTATTTTATCAATAGTCAATAGGTTGTTGGTGATGAACTTAGACAATGTGTCTAGTTGACCTAAAGAATCTTTATTCTCAACATTGCACTTTGGTGCAATCAATTTAAGAATTGGTATTGTATCATCAATGGCCTTATAGGCTTGTGCGTTGCATTCCATGATCTTCTTTATTGAATCTAACAGGATCTCTATTACATTAGTAGGTCTAAATTCTGTCATAGTTGTACCAGATGTTTGTCCAATAGTCTTTATAATAGCCATGCTACCGGTTGTGGTAATTTCCTTGCTTGGTTCAACCTCTGGTAGGTCTGTCTGTGTTTGCATTTCTACAAACAAAGGTTTATGCTTTTCTGTTTGGGCCAGTGGCACTGTCTCTATCTGTACCTGTGCTTCAACCTATACCAGTTTTGGTTTCTCTAACTATGTCTCAGAAGGTTTCTCTAAGTTTACAATTGTCGGTTTCTCAAATGTAATTTTGGTTTGTGCCTTTGAACTTTGCTTAGCCGGTTCTTCAGATGGTTTATCTGTTGTATCTACTAGTTCCTTAGTGGTATCCTTTGTTGATTGCTCTGCCAGTGCTAGTTTTTCTATGTTTGTCTCAATCTCTGTAGCCGATGACTCAATAATCACATATTTCTTCTTATCCTTAGTGGTTTCTCTGTCAATCACAACATTAACTTCCTGAGTGTCTGCATTTATTGTATACAAAATTTCTGATTCAGGATTTGTATCTTCTACCGAAGTCTCCATACTATCAATGGCCAGTTGATTTGCAGTAGTGTTTACCAGTGGAGTATCTGAAAGAGGTGGGGGCATATTGTTAGTTATTTTCAGGCTTGGTGGTCCACCTACCTTACCTTTCCCTTTATCTCTGTCCTTTTGATATACTTTGATAGGCTTAAGTCTAAGTAATTCTTCCTCTTTTTCTTTCTCCACAAAGAAAATATCCCATCCATCTACAGTTTCCTTAGAAACTTCCTTTACTCTTCCTACCATTAATGCTACATGTCGGCGAGCAGTAGAAAATACTGTCCGGTTAGCCTCACTGATTAATTTGTCCATTTCCTCTAGTGAGTTAACTGGATGCACTGCCAGTAATTTTTCAATCTTAATCTTTTTATCCAATTCAACAATAGCTAATCTCCTAGCTTCTAATCTTCTATACAAGTCATTTGGAATTTCATCAACAATTTCCATTAAGAATTTCTTGTATATATCTAAGTGTAAAACTACACTATTCTCTATACTTTCCTTATCATCAGCTAATAATGTATTGTACATTTTATTGATGTTCTTCAGCTTACCATCTTCTGTTATTTCACAAAGAAGTTTGTCTATAGGAGTAATAGTTTGTTTCACCTTCTTCTTAGGAGTCATCTTCTTCACCAGAGGCCTTACTGCCTATTGCTTTTGTCTTGTTCTTTTAAGTGTAGGAGAGGGTGTCAATGAGGGTTTTCTTTTTCTTTCAACCCTTTTAAATACAATAGGTATATCACTTTTAGAAGAAGTTCCAACCGGTGAAAGATGAGTTTCCGGTTGAGGTGCTTCCAACTCACTTTCACTTATACCAGTTTGTCTCAGAACATCTTCCTTGATTGCCTTTGCCTATCGGGTTCCTTTCCTTATGGTTGCTTCAACCTTCTTAACCCTTTTGCTAGATTGAATTCCAATTTCTATTGTTTCAGCATTTCCAAAAACTTCCTCTTCTAGTTCCTTTGGAGCTTCAAGGAGGGCTTTTGCATATGTTTCTATGATGTTTTCATCTATTTCATAGCCCATTTTAGTTACCCAAATAGTTCAAGGGACAACTACCTCCATCCAAATTTCATCTTTCTTGATCACAAAACAAATTTCCTTTTGATACTTATCCACAATAGCTTGTGACAATCTTACTCTAGTCTCCACTCGAGCCTTCAATGATTGAAAATACTCATTTATGTTTTTCTCCCTGTTTTCTCCCATATTGTTCAATAGATCTAATAGTTGTTTTCCTACCGGTATGTCAAAACCAAAATCTCTAGCACCAATACCAGGTACTTGTTTGGTTATGTACAACATCAGACAAACAAGTAAGTTTCCAAATCTAAATGTTCCTTTCTTATGTCTTTTGATCTTTCCCAAATTTTCTATTAACTCATGTTTAAGCCATCCATATATGTCTATCCTTGCATTATCATTGACCATATCATAGGCACTCTTGATACACAAGCTAGAAACTGAGTTTAACCTATTTTCATGTGTAACCTTATAACCTAAGATCATACTTATAAATCTGACATTTATATCCTTCACATCGTTTACCCTTAGAGATCTCTTATCAAATGTTGCACCAGTTAGGTTTATTACTATGTCATTTGAGACCTTCTTTGTTTTGTTTGGTTTGTTACCAGTGGAGGTAATCCCTATTACAGCTTTTACGGCTTCTTTTGTGATTTTATTAATAGAGTCTAACTGGAAAAATTCACCATGTACTCTGATTAACACAATCCTTATGATATCCTTGGGAAAATCCAGGATACTAAGAATTTAGTGAAACCTAGGGTTTCTATTATCTTGTGTTCAAGTTTGACATTTATTTATTCATCACAGATTACAGTCTTATACATATTTTTAATCTCATCATCACCTAGTTCATCAATATGACAATGTATATACATCCTAGGGTCTTCAACATATACTACTCCTTTAGGGATTTGAGAGAATGCACCTATGATATCATATTTCTTAGAAATTTTGGGAACTAGCTGAAATACGGGTCTAGGTCATTTAACAACTTCAACAAAAGTAGGGTTTGCAATAAATTCAGGAGTGGATGAAGATGCCATAGTTATAAATACCTCAATCTGCCTTAAGGATGGATGATTTGATGAATTGCTTCACTTCTTCACTTGAAATACCTTCACTCGGGAATTTTTGCGCTCTCGATGAATTGAATGCTTGGTGAATGAAAAAGGAGCCAAAACACTTGCTTTATAATGTTACTTTTGCCAACTACCACATTTAATGCTTGTCGGTTAAGTCACAACTTAACTCATCTGCCGATATAGAAGCAATTTCAACTTCTTACCATCAACCAAGGGAATAATAGAATGTTTTTCATTTTGTTTCTAAACCCCCAAAAGCATTTTCTTCAATCAGATGAAGATTCTCCTATCAGTGGAGTGTTATTCTATTCTGTTGGTGGAGGAGTATTCCCATTAATATTCTGATCTGACTTTTTGATCTATTGTTTTGAGAATTCTTGTTTTACCTCTTCAACTTTTTCTTTACCTTTCAAACTCAGAACTTTGTTATTTGCTGGTGAGGACTTGGTTCTACAAAATTTAGTAATATGTCCAATCTTGTTATAGGCTTAACAAGTCACATTGTTCTTTTGAATAGCTTTCTCATATCCTATGCCGGTATGTGTTCTGTATTGATTAGATAAGTGCCCAAATCTTCCACAAACATAACATCTCACATTCATTATACAATTTTATGAATTATGACCAACTTTGTTGCATTTGGAACATTGACTGATGGGTGTATTAGTGTTCTAATAATTTCTAGATCTACATTGATTTTCTCTCTGACCATACTTGTTACAGTTAAAGCATTTACCATTAAATTTGTAAGCAGTAGATTGTCTTACCGGTTTGTTATGATCATGATTGTTTGTAGTACTGAAGCTTTCACCAATTTCAAAGCCGAGGTCATTTGTATCACCATTAGGTTTTTGATTCTTCAGCATGTCACCAAGTTCTTCTGAACTTTTCTTGAATTTCTCCTTGTGATGATTTGCAGCAGTTAGTTTGTTCTCCAAGAAGTTTTTTGGTCTCATGAGTTTAGTTTTGTCATGCTCCAGGCGAATTAGATCTGTCTTTAGCACATCATTCTCATGACTGAGTCTTGTGTTTTCATTTCCAACATCATTTAGTCTTCTAACCAAGTCTTCTTCATTCTTCTTTCTATCTTCAATTTCTTTAAAAAATCTCATAGTCATATCTTGCATCTCATTCTTTGTTGTACTGATTTCTTGTCTTAGCTTGTTTACCAGATCATCAAGAGTTTCATTTTCATTTTCCTCATTCTACATCTTTTCACAAAGTTCTCTTCTCTTGTTCCTTGCAATAGAAAAATTTTCTTGAAGTGCTTGAATAATATCCTGAGCAGCCTTTAGATCATCTTCAAGTTTGATATTCTTCACTTTTTCTACATCATAGTGTGCAAGAGCTGTTTCCAATTGTTTTCTCAAGTTTTCCATCTCTACCGGTGACAAGATCTTCCTCAAGTTGTTAAGCTTTTGAAAATAGAGGATCGGGCTCTAATACCAATTGTTAGAATTCCCAAAGATATTGAGAGGGGGGGGTGAATCAGTATCTAACCGGTTTGTAAATTTACTTGACTTAAAACATGAAAAACATATTAAAATTGTGTATCGGTAAACCAGAAATAATGTAGTAAGCAAGAATAACAACAACCACTTGAGAAGAAAACCATAATATATTATTTTAACGAGCAAAATTGGTGTGGGAAAAACCTCAGTGGGATTTGTGACCCATAATATTCACTTACTGGCCAATAAGGGAATATTACTCTTACAATAGGGGCCTACACATGCAGGAAGGCCAAGTGCCTAGAGCTCACTGCTCAATTACAAAAGAAGTCACACTGACTTAAAAAAATGGATTATATTAATCCGAAGTCTTGTACTACTTCAGATTAGCATCTGCTATGCCAAATACAGTGCCAATTTAAGCTCTGCTACATACATAAACCCTTAACCAATGATTCACATATTAGGTCTGCATAATTTTGCCTATTACATTCTTCTTACAAAATGATCTACAATGATCTCATACATATATGAATCATATTACAACTCACCATGTTGGCTTACAATGGTTTTACAATTAATTACAAAATACATTTCAAACAAAATTGAAGTCGGCCAAGGTGCCGGTATCCTTCCTTTCACTGTCGGTGTCCTGTGTGCTGGTGTAGAGTTTGTCGGTGCCAGTGCCTGTATATTTGTCTTGCCAGTATCATATGATTGCAAGGTTTCCATCAATGACAAAACCTTCAATCACATACAATTTCTCATTGGAGTGTGCATTTGCCAACAAGAGATAGTTAGACTACATGTACTTCCAAGGAGCAATGTCTTTGATAGACACTAAATTTATAGGACACGTTTGAGAGATTTAGTGTAAGAAGTTGGGCTATAGTTTGAGTTTTAGTTTTTCTTACCATGCTTATACTAATGGTCAAACAAAAGTAGTCAATATAAGCCTTGGAAACATCTTGAGAAGTCTGATGAGTATGCATCCAAAACAATGGGATTTGGTGCTTGCACAAGAAGAACATATTACATACAATGACTCTTCTAACAAAATTATAGGTATTGGTCCTTTTCAAATCATGTATGGTACATGCATCCTAGAGGAGTGTATAAGATAATAATTTTGGGTAAATGGAGACAAGAAGTGCTAATGGTGAAGAACTTGCAAGGGCAATGCAAGACTTGCATGAGAAGGTGAAAAATAATCTTGAAGAGAGAACATTATAATAGGAAAGAGGTTAGCATTAATGTTAGTGATCTTGGTTTTTCTCATCTTAGAAAAGAAAGGTTTTCAAAGGGTGAGTACAAGAAGTTGAAAGCTAAGAAAATTAGTTCTTGTATGGTTCTAAGGAGAATTTCTAGCAATGTATATGAAATAGAACTTCCAAAAGGCATTAGAATTTATCCTATCCTTAATTTTATAGATCTATACCTTACAAATGTGAAGAGAAGATCTTCGAGTGGGAGCAACAGTTGCTGAAAGAGATACCAAAGCAACCTGAGGAAAATTTAGTGAAAAAAGTGATTATTAAAAAAAGAGGCAAATAGTATTTTCAGTACCTAGTCAAGTGCAAGGAACATCCACTTGAATATGCTAAATAGACGACAACTTTAGACATATCCAAGCATGGTAGTAGTATTGATGGACTCATGGACAAGTGCACATGAAGAGTTTTTTTGTTCCTTGGTAGTCTGATGTAGGTGCATCATATATGTATTTGTGGTTTGATTGAATTTTCTTTTCTAGATGACATAATTAGGGGGTTGTAAGTTTCTAGAATCAATTTGTTTTAACTAAAACATAGGAGGTTAGAGGAATTTAGTGAATAGTTATTTTTTTCGTAATTAAGGTTATCATGATTAGATTAGTTTTAGGCTTGAAATAGCCTATTTGTGCGTATTAAAATGGACAATGTTCTTAGCCTAAGGAAAATGAGAGTTTCCATGGAAAAATTCAAATATGTAATCTCCCATTTGCTTATTTTTTGTCTGAGTTTTTGAAGGCTCATTTTTTGGCTTCCCTTTTCACTATAGTAATAGTTTTTTAGAATAAATAGCTTGAAAATGTTGTAGATAATTTTCTCATAGCTCATCACTCCATGAATATTCATTTGTGTGGAACTTCTTCAGATCTTATGCTAAATTTTTTTCTTAAAATTTATATAGTGATTTGGTGATATGAAATTTTTTCTTTTTGACATGATTATTGGTTGGATGATAAAGTATTAGAAAATAAACCTAACTTATCAATGCATGTTGAGGATATTTCTAGCTTCTTTTTTAAGGATTACATTATTGAGATGTCATTGTAAATTAGTGGAATCTCTTGGTTCCCTTTGTGGTTGAATAAAGAGAATCTTGTAGATAAATTCTAAGGAAAGTAGAGATTTGTCTTATCCTTGGATATCCTAAGGAGGAATGTATTGTTTAGGGTTAGAAAGGTGATGGCAAATATTTTTGTTTTTCAACTTATCATATCAAACCTATACCAATGGTAGAGATGCCTTGGCTTCAAATATTAATAAGAAAATTTAGATCAGTAAAGGGTTTCACAAGGATACTATATTTTTTAGGATAATATGGAAATTGAGGGCTCTCACTTGGGATAAGGTACAAATGATGATGAGGAATGGTCCCTCAAGATGCATTATGTGTAGAAAAATATGGAGGGCGATAATCACATTTTTATGCTTTGGGGTGTGGCTACAAAGATGCAAATTTTTTTCTTAAATAAGTATGGTTTAGTGTGGGTTCTACCTAACAACATTTCCAACATATTAGAATGTTGGAATTTTAAGTTTATTAGTCTAGGTTTAGAATTCGTGGTTGAATCTTAATAGAAAAACTTTTCAAGAAAAGGAAATTTTTATTGAGAGGTTTTGGGAGTTGGTTGAGAGCTCCATCTTTTAGCTAGGTGAAGTCCATAGTGATAAAGATTGTTTTTTTTTTCAAATGAGGAAACTATATGGTTGGAGGCATGGCTGAGATTTAGGTTACTATGAAAGGAGAAGATTATTCACATGAAGAAGCTTGTTAGGAGTTTTGTTGGAATCAAGTAACATTGAAGGGGGGATGAATAAGTGTTCTACAATTTTTAACATTGCAAATCAATAAAAGAAAGATGTAAACACATAAGGCAAGCATCCACAATACCACAACCCTAGATTTATATGTGGAAAACTTGGTTAAGGTAAAAACCACAGTGGGAACCTACCCACATTGAGATAATACCCTATTTGGAGTAAATGTAAATATTACAATAGGGAATGCACATGCATTTAGGCACACTACCTAGAGCTCACTGCTCAAAATTACAATAAGGGATACAACCCAAAAGGCTCACTGCCTTACAAAATGATTACACAATATACAAGAAGGTTTGAACTATTGAATAGCATCAAAAAATGCTCGAGTATAGTTCCAGTTAAGTACATAACACATATTATTACTTTGCTTTGTTCTAATATTATGCACCATATATGAGCACAAATATTTCAACTACGCATGTGAAACTACACACAATCGCTCATAGAAACTTTCCACACCATCATCAATCTCTAAAATGATCAAATCAATCATCCTAATATATCCGCATCAATAATTTACGTCTTCATCATGTCAGCCCAAACATGCATAACATGCAACATGAAACACATTAGCCAAGTCGGGTCAATGTGATTAAAACCAATTATGTGAACCAAAACAAAATGTCCACATGCTTCTGACTGTCGGCTCAACATCCTCAAATACACAAACAACCACCAAAATCACTCTGCATGATCTGTACAATGAATCTTCACACATTACTGCCAATGAACATTGATCTACTAGAAAACCTATCTACCGGATCTACTAGCTGACTCATAACTCAATGCCAGAGGCCACAAATCTGGAATAATGCATACTACATGTCCACCTTGCATCTTTAAGATCCGTAACACCAAATACTAAACACAAGTGAATCACCAACTACAACATTTTACGCTCTGTCAGATGACTTGTTCTTCTCACTGGACCTCACTGGACCTCAATCAATCTTCTAGTATGAATGAATTATGATCTGCAGACTGATGAATACTAAGAGTGGGGGGTGAATTAGTATGCCTACAAACTTAACCAAACTCTTAAACAATTTTCTAATAGACTGGTGTAGTATTTTAAACAACAAACTGGTTAAAACATAAATAAGCCAAATAGAAAATAGAGAATTCACCCACAAAAGCATAATCACCATAACACAAGATATTTTGATGTGGAAACCCAAATGGGAAAAAACATGGTGAGTAAAACTCACAAGTCAACTATCTACAGAATAGTAACCAGATCGGTTAAGGCCTTACAATGTTCTTCACTAGAACAAATCCTGTTAAGAATCCAGATATGTGTTAGGAGATAAGTCTTGTTAAAGAATACCCTATTAAAGTATTTCAGATCCACGACTATGACCCACCTTGTTAGAGGATTTACAATAGGCTTGGCTGGGCCTACCCGATTAAGGGTTTCAGACTTGTCGAAGAGATTAGTAATCAACAAGTGAATGATCTAGAAGATAGCACAAAATGCTTGATTAGATCCTTAATAGTTTTCCATTAATGCATTACAACATTACTTCAGTATTCTATCCTTTGCACTCACAAGCTCTGTAGTGAGATACCTATTTTGCATAGGCCTAATTTTCTCTACAATACTTGCACACATCAATCCTTCAAAACCCTAGACATGATGTCCTCATATAGGAATCTGATTTCATGTCCATCCAATAAGATTAGACTACAATTTCCTAGGTACAGTGCATCTAAACATATTTGGTAACACGACACAAAATCATCGCTAAAGTGTCGATGGATGATAACTCATCACACTTTATAATTATACCAGTTTGACACAGTATACAGATTACCGGTTTAACGAATAAGACTGGAAAATGGAACATAATATTCTGATCAAAAGATTACTGCCGCTAGGGGTCTTCGTTCCACTTGAGCTCTTCATACCGCTACGACCGGTAAGCTTCTTCAAAAAAAACTGATAGTCTTCAACAAATAAAGACTATACATACAATGGCATATAATACCAGTGTGAACAACACAACACATATATTACCGATGGAGAATAACTCATACATAAAATAAGTTTGTGTCCATCAATGACAATTACAACTTAGACATCATCAAAATACCAACAATCTCCCCCTTTCACATTGATGGCAACACTTAGGAAAATTTTGACATCTAAGTGCTTACAAAACAAAAACAGATGCCATAAGCAAAATTACTCCCCATAAGCATATACACTACTCCCTTTACAAAAATTACAAGTATGTGCATGAAAATTTCAATACTACTCCCCCTTTGCCAACAATGACAAAGTAATGCAAACACTCCCTATTTCACCAAAATTTATCATAGTGATATTGCATAAACAGAGTATATGTTCATGACAATAAAGAGTAAAACTTCTCAAAAAGAGATTTAAAGTTTTTCAGAAAATTCTTCATGTCTGAAGACCATGAATCAAGAAGTGAGGGAACAATTTCACTCTCTTTCTTCATCTGGAAGGTGAATTCTTCCACTGCATCGATAGTGCTAATCTCCTATGTTAGAACAATAGCTTCCAAATTCAGGAAACACTTCTAAAGAACCTACAATCTTGGTAATAGAAGCAACTGGAGCTCTTGCAGATCTTAAGTCTGCTTGTAGATCTCAGATTAAATATTTGCAATTTGACACTGGTGAGTGTGAACAGTCTATCCATACATTATGAAGAAATCATATGGTAATTTGAATTTTTTGATATACTTCTTTAACTCTAATTGGAGTTAACTCTTCTGTTGCAGAGCATCTTCACAAAATAGGTGAGGTTGGCAGATTTTTCTCAAGAGTAGGTTGCCTTCACCCATAGCTAAACTTATATCATCCTTCTGCTCAAGTAGTTTTGCTTTGTCTACATCCATTTTCTTTAGTAATGAAGCATTTACATCTTTTTCATGCTTCTTCTCTGTAGAAACCTAGGCAACATCTTCTAAATATTGTACTTGATCATCTACCACTGTGCAAAGAACTTTTAACTTGGCCAGCAAGGAATTGGTACTGGGAAGGTTAGTACCGGGAATTAGATTGGAAAGAGTGTCAAAAACAAACTTAATGAAATCATGTTCTTTCTTTTTCCCGTGTTCTTCCAATCTGACCCACGCTAGTTGAATGCTCCTCAGTAGCTCACTTTCATCAACCAATTGAGTAAGATAGGCAAGAGTCAAATCGGTGGGATCAACCTGCTTGGCTTGATCTCTAGTTGCCTTAGGAGTTTGTCCTCCTTCCTTTGCCTTGATCTCCTCTTGTCTTTTCTTCTCCTCTTCTTCTTTTTCCTTGGATACCTTGGCAGCCTTCTCTTTCTCCTCTTCCACTCTCTTCTTCTCTTCTTCTCTTCTTCTTTCTTATGCTCTTCTTACCTCTTTTTCTCTTCTTCCTTTTTCTTCTCATCTTCCTTCTTCTTCTCCTATTCCTCCTTCTTCTTCTCATCTTCTTTCTTCTTCTCATCTTCCTTCTTCTTCTCTGTTTCCTTCTTTGATCTCTCTTTCTCTTGTCTCGCTTTCTATGCTTGCTCTTTCTCTTGTTTTTCTTTCTCTAATTTCTCTTTTACCAGTTTCTCTTTTACCAGTTTCTCTTTTTCATGTTTCTCTTTTTCTAGTTTCTCTTTTTCTACTTTCCCACCCTTTTCTTTCTCTACTCTTTCCTTTTCAGCTTTATCCTTCTCTTGAGTGGTGTCCTCAACATCTAGTGCATCAACATCAATGGGCTCATTTTGAACATAAATTGGTTCATTTTGATCTTCTATTCTTTCACCTAGACTACCAAAGATTTCATCCGGTTTGGTTGTGGATAGGTCAAGCTCTCGCTCAGCTAGTCAATTAGCTTCAGATACTTTCTCCATTTTGATAGCTGCTTTAACCTAGAGATGACTGTCTTTTTCCACTTCAGAGGTTTTGCCACTGAGTAGCTGAAGTCTTCTTTTTCACATGAAAAAGATGCCTTTGTAGCAATTAAGAATCTCATATAATTATGAATCAGAGGCATCAAGAAAATATTAGGAAAGGATTTCTTCCCTAATTTCTTGCTCCTTTTCAATGACAATGCACCATTTATTATCCAAATAATTATACAAAGAATTAGGAACAACATTATTAATGTCAATTGGAGGCCAATCATTATCAAACAAATATTTAATGACCTCTAGCTCTACTTCTTCCTTTTTACTATCGCTAAAATCATCAAAATAATCCTTTAGATCATCAAGTACTTTGCTTTTAACATTCTTCATAATTCTTTGAAAGTGAGTCATAGGCTGGTAAGAAGCAACATGCATATTTACCGGTGCAGAGGTTGCTGGTACATTACTGGTGGTCTTTGTCTTCTTGCTTGATTGCCTTTTCTTCATTTCTACCTTCGGTTTAGTGTCTTCTGAATCTGGTGAATTATTCATGGTTTTTTTCTTCCTTTTGAATATCATTGGCATAATAGCCTCTAGTTTCTTTTTAGCTAGTGACCTCTTGGTCACTCTAGGATTGGCAGTAGATGTAACTAGTGCTGATGTTGATGGCACCACTTTACTCTTTTTCTGCTTCAATACTTCAATAGATTTGATCCTCTTGGAGGAAGTATCAATCGTCTTTTTCTTTGGATCCAGTGGTGAAGCAAGTAGGGTAGAGGCATACCCTATGAGTATATCATTTACCACTTTGATTGTGAAATAGACATACTCTTCATACTTTTTAATCAAATCACCTGTTATTCTCATCCTCTAGTTCATCTTTAATCTGAACTCATCAAAATACCTTTATTTATCTAGAAACCGGTAGGTCACTCGACCATTGAACATCACCAACTCCTGGAAAATATCCTTGAAAATATAAAAAAAAACTGACAAGAAGTTGATCAAACATAAACCTCAGAGTTTTGTCGACTTTGATGGACTTTAGGTTCTCCATGAGTTGTTTCTGCATGCAGGTACATAAGTCACATTCTGCATTCTCCTTGATCATCCTATAAGCGACATGCACCACAACTATAGGAACAAAATTCATTCTGCTAGCATAGAATAACCTATACCCAATTACCATGAACACATATTTCAACAAGTCATTTCTAATGGTGTTTACAGTCATTGCCTGCTGGTCGCTCACAAAACTAGTGAGCTCTGTCACTTTAGTTTTGGTGATCTTGCGAAGAACGGGAAATTCCCCAACATTGCAAAAACCAGTCATGACATGAATTGCTTCTAGTGTAATATCATGCGTTCACTCATGGTACATCTTATCACCACAAACCCTACTAAGAATAATCTGAATGTGTTCTTCTATTAAATCCTCTAGAAAATATGATGCATTGTGAAGTTTCTTCTTCTTGATTATGTTGTACTCAAGTTTAATCTTCTTATCATTTCGACATAATAGACTCAGTTGGGAGTGAATCACTAGAGACCCTAGGTCTTCTAGTTTACAATTAATATATCCTGAAACATCACCTTCCACAATTACTCCGATGGGAACTTGAGATAGAGCATTGTACTTCACCTTCCTCCTAAGAAACTCAGATGATTTCTCAAGTTCGCTAGACCTAGAAGGGATTTCAGATGTAGAAGCCATATCAAGATAATTCCAAATGATGAGACTGATTTGACAAAAAATACCTTATTATTCCAAACTAGGGTTCACCGATTTTGAACTAGGGTACATCGATGTCGAACGCAACACACTTCTCCAAAAGCTTGTTTTATCACTTTGACCTCCACTCTAAATGACTACAAAATTTTTGTGCAAGGTATCTTCCTGAATTCTTTCGAATGCAAGATGAATCACTCTTGTTGCTTTGCTCAAGCTAGAAAAATTCTTCTTTCAAAATAGGTAAGTAAAAATGATGATGAAAGTAACTTTTAAATATGGTCGTACCTACCATAATAAATACATCACTATTAGGGCACAAACCCTAACTTTTCCTTTTACTACTTCATTTCTTCTGTCGATCGATAGGTAACCAATATCGATAAAGGCACTTTACTAATATAGTTCGAGGGTTCAATACATTGTTACCGATATGTTCCCCCTAATCTTTTCGAAGCTTAGTTTGCCGGTTCAGGGATCTCCACACTGGGTGCAGATACTGGTACATGTTGTGGCTTCTCTTCAGATTTCTTTATCCAAGTTTTATCCATATCCACTTGAATAGTTTAAACATCAATCTTACCTTCTGGGTCAACCAGTATGTCTTCTGATAGATTCTTTCTCAATCTACATGCTCTAGCAGTGTATCCCAGTTTGTTGCAATGATAGCATACCATACCAGGTGTTCTCCATGGTCCGGTGTTCACATTTCCATTCTTCCTTTTGCATGTTGTAGTAGTGTGACCGCTACCACAATAGATCAGATAGGTTTCTCTCCAACTATTTGTTGCTCCATAACCATTTGACTAGTGGTCACAGGTTCTGTATCGGTTTGGGTTCCGGTTCATAGGAGGTTCCGGGACAACTCCTTTAGATCTTGGTGCATAACTTCCAGAGTTGTTCATAACCGACCTGCACTTAAAAGCTCTATGCCCAGACTTGTTGCATGCATACTAGTGGCCATTAAATCTACCATTTAGAGCCACATTGTTTTGTATGGAAGGAAAATTATTGTAAGCCTTGCTCCTACATACATTGGCGGTATTTCTTGCCTTATGACAGTTGAAGCATACAGGTTTAAATTTTGACTTACCTTTGCTCTTGCTATTGTTCTTAGGTGTTCATTTCTCCTTTGGTGCATCACTCTTGGCTCTAGAGGTTTCACCTTCCCCATATGTAGAGAAACCAAGTCCAGTGGTATCCTTTGACGGCTTCATTGACTCCAGCTTTTGTTCTAGTTTAGCAACACTCCGATTGAACTTTGCAAGTATCTCCTCTGATTCAGCAAGTTCCTTGGAAAGAACATCATTGGTTTTCATCAAAGTTTCATGTTGAGAGATAGCAGCATTGAGGTCTTCTTGCATTTTTTCTTTCTCTTCATTACCCTCTTGCAGATGAGCGGTGATGGTACCAATCTCTTGTTTCAACTTAGAGATCTCACACTCCTTTTCCTTCACTAAATCTTCATCTTTTCTTCTATTTTCTAGCTCCCAACTCATCCTGATAGTCAGACCTTCCAACTTCCTCCTTAGGTTAGTTTTGGATTCATTTAGTTTCTCCACTTCTCTGACTAGGGCCTCCATGTTTGCTTCATCAAAAGAGTTGTTTTCAGTAAATTCCATCAATTGCTTAACAAGTTCTCTTCTCTTGGCTAAAGAGGCTTTATACTTGATTTTGAGTTCATCATAGGCTCTCTCAGACTCAGTCAGACGGTGAGTGAGTTCCCTCATGTTGTATTCCCCCATATCTCCTTCCAAGTGGTTAGACTTGTAGAAAGGTTGGCTCTGATACCAAATGATGAATACTAAGAGGGGGGGTGAATTAGTATGCCTAAGAACTTAACCAAACTCTTAAACAATTTTCCAGCAAACTGGTGTAGTAGTTTAAACAACAAATTGGCTAAAAGATAAATAAGCCAAATAGAAAATAGAGCATTCACCCACAGAAGCACAATTACCATAACACAGGATATTTTGATGTGGAAACCCAAATGGGAAAAACCACGGTGAGTAAAACTCACAAGTCAACTATCTATAGAATAGTAACCAAATGGATAACTTAGCAATCTGAGAGCAATCTAAACTCACATCTACTAGAACACAATGGGTCGATTTGTAATGGTTTATTATTCACCGATTATTGATTTACTAACCATGCATCTAATGACTTAATTTAAGTGTTGTGTATTCCATATACAGATACAGGTCCACCTTTCACACACATGTGCCTCTTGTAGTCAACTGCTCCGTCTATCAACGCAGCATTGGCATTCTCGCTTTCATGCATAATCACTTTTGCTTGTACATATGTTTTAGTCACTTTTGTGACATCCTGGTTCGTTGGAACCCTCATGGCTTGAAACTGATCAATGTCCTAGTCTTAGGGTAATCGACTGATCAATTTACATGTCCTAAGCAGTATCAACCAAGCCATCTTTATGTCAGTGATACCCATTCATTCACTCCAAGTCAGTCACCTATCTCCTGACTACTGCAGAGTTTAATCACTGAGTACACAAGCAAAACAAAACTAAAAACAATCACTAAATTATTTGAGATATGCATGAAATTTTCTTTGTGTGTTGTCTTTTATATTGGTTTTCAATTATTATCCCTCTAAGTAACTCAAGGAAGTCTATCTTGACTAAGAGAAGCAAGGATTGAGGGCATAATATTTTCTTTGTTTTCTGCTTGTAGGAATGATTCTGATGATCTGGAAACATCTAATCAACTAGGTGTTTGTGATAAGAGCCTTCACATTAAGGAGAAATCACAACACATACCTCGACTCTATTTATTTGTTTGCTATAGGGAGGTTGCCATCATTTCTTTGTCTGTTTTGAGGGAATTTCTTTATCATGCAATTCAGGTCCCTGCAAAATCTGTCCAAGGATATGAACAAAAAAGGGTAATTGCAGACAAGATAATTAATATTGCACATGAAAAGAAAGGAACTCTAATCTTCTTGTTGTGGTTGTAAAATGCTCAATGGTGAAAATTAAGCTTTTCAAATCCAGTGACTAGGTTTAAGTTGCATCTCATTTTGCATCTCATTTCACATTTCATTCTACATCTTGCGAATTTAGAGTGATTTTTAAATGGTAACAATGATCTCTTTATCTTCTAAATGAGAAGTTGGAAGCATCATCATTTCTCAGCTAAGTGGTCTCTTTTTTGTCATTGTTTCTCCGATCGAGTACTTTTCTATTAAGATGTTAGCTGCATACATGAGCGTCTAATATAGATCCATACATTTCATTTTATACTTATTTGCATTCATATTATTGCATGAAGAAAAATAAACATTTACATTACTAGTTACCCATTCTCCTCATTTATTTGCATCATCATTTATTTTCTTAAAAAGAAACAAAAATAAACATCCATATTCCATTTGCATTCATTCATCTATACTGAAAAGATATGCATACATATAGAATAAAGCTTATAGAACAACATCTCATAATCAATCAACACAGGTACGATGAAATCAAATCAAGAGCTCGTAAATCAGCTATCTTGAGTCCATTTTCGGGATTGAAATCAAAATTTGATGTCAATTCTCTCATCAAAATTTCATGATGTTGACCACATAGCGCTTTCATCAACTGCTCATTCTCTTCTTCAATTTGCACTCAATTTCTCGTTAATCAACACAAAATCTCAATTGAATTCTCACATTAACTCTGATTTTAATCTTCAACATTAATCTTTGTGCTCAAATAACTTATCATCGCTACAAAAAACAATTGCCTACAATCACTGTGCAACCCTCGCTATCTTTCAATTTCGCTTCCAAGGGGGCATACTCATGATCTCAAAGTCGAGAATTTCTTTCAAAAATCTTCATTCCAAGTCAAGTAGCTAATCTTTTCTAAAAATCAAACAAGACATCATCGCTAGGGGAATCTCAACTTCATCGCTTTATATAAAGTTGAGATTTCTCGACCATTTGAATTGAATCAATCGCTAGGGGCATATTAGTTTTATTGCTTCGTATCAAGATGATATTGTCTTTGTTTGAATTAGTCTCTTAACATTAATCAGTTTCATTGCTTTTCATCAAGATGATTATTCATTTAAACTCAATCAAGGGTTTAAAGAGTATCATCAATAACACTCAATCTAAGAAGGTGTTCAGTTTCATTGCATTGAATCAAGCTGGATAGTTTATCTTTTCTCATCGTATCTTGATCCATCAAGTTCAAGATCGATTTTATCCTCGCTCACTGTATCTAGTTCAATCAAGTTCTAGATCAGTAAGATCCACTTCTTGATCAATAAAGTTCAAGTTTGGTATCTTTGCTCTCTATCAGTCCTAGTTCAATCAAGTTCAGAATCGATTTATCCTTAATCAACTCTATTTAGTTTCATCACTTCAAAACAAATTGAATACCTCACTCTTCATCTAGTTTGTGATCAATCAAGTTCAGAATTGGTATCTCTTAGACATCAAATTTTCTTTGAACCAATGCGCTACTCGCACATTAATTCAAAGAGGGGAAAATGTAATACCCTCAAAATGGTCATCTAAACCATGAGCCCATAACCTTGACAATGTCACCAAGGTCCTATCCAAAGGCAATTAAATAAATCTTGAGCACACAATTAATTCTTTAATCATTAAATGTCACATGGAAAAATTAATCAACCAATATTAATTAAATATTTATTTAATTAATTAAATCATTTTAAAAAATTATCTTATTTATTTTAATTAAATATCTTTTGCATATTTAATTAAATAAATCAGTTTGCCATTAAATCATCAACAAGAGGAATTAATTTGAAAAATAAAAGAAAAATTGCCATAAATCTTCAAAAAAGGAAACAAATCAAGAAAGAGGAATTGGAAATTATGAGCACAAATCTTCGAAAAAATAAACAAATAAAAGAAGGAATTAATTGACCAAAAAAGAATTAAAAATTGAGAAAAGAAATCAATTGGAGATAATATTGAAAAACAAATTAAAAATTGATAAATAATCTCAAAGAAAGCAATTAAAACAATTAAATATTAAAATTAAATGAAATAGAGAATAAACCAGTTTTTTCTTGATTTTATCTTAATTTTAGTTCAATTTCCTTTAAAATTGAGAAAAGCATCCAATCACATCAATTCACATGAATTGTGCTTCCTCTTAGAAAATATTGACCATTCATGATCATTTGATCTCAACCATTGGTTTCTTTCTGAATTTTCTATAAATTTAGGCTCTCATCTCTCATTCAAAAAATCATGGAGAATATAATGTTATTATGTTGTTTTTGCTCTAGGTTCATTGACAATTTGCATTGAGATATTGCATATTAGTAATTTCATACTACTTAAATCATTTAGCTTAAATAGTCATATATTGCTTAAATCATGTTAGATTAATCTTGCATATCTAGCTTAAATCTTGCATCCATTTAGCTCATATTCATGCTCATATAGATTTAAAAATCCTTCGTTTAGGTGTTGTCTAGTCACTGGATAGCTTAGCAATCTGAGAGCAATCTAAACTCACATCTACTAGAAGGCAATGGATCTCTTTGTAATGGTTTATTATTCATTGATTATTGATTTACTAACCATGCATCTAATGACTTAATTGAAGTGTCATGTATTCCAGATATAGATACAGGTCCACTTTTCACACACACACTATCCCCAGAGTTGATTAAGATTTTCAATTACCCAAATGGAGTGTCTGAGGAGTCCTTCTGAAATGATGGCATGAGATTCTCCAGAACACCAGAATCCATAGTAAGCAACTCACTATCCTCTATGTGATATTTTAGAAGATTCTCACTAGATTTGGCTTGAGCAAATGCTTCCAATTTGAGTGCCTGGATAGTGGACATAGAAGCTAAGTTGATGGGGCCTTGTGTGAATTCCAGATCCACATGGATCTACTTCCCCTTCACTTTTTTTTCAATATATCTTGCCTCATCTTCAACTTGAACCTTGACTTCCACCTATTCCACTTCTACATCCTTCTTTGTGTCTGCTTATTTTCCAAGGACCAGAGGGTTAGCTACATCAACCAGAGGGTTATCAATCATATCCTTATCATTGTCATCTTTACCTACATCCACATCCTCAACATTAATTCCTAGTGGTTTAACATTCCAGACTTCTAGGACAGAAGTGTCATTCATTATCTACACTTGTAGATTAGTAACATCTTATCTTTTTATTGAACATGGTCTTATTAACACTATACTTACTACTAAACTCACTCTTTGCTAGCTCAAGTAATTTGTGTATTTCTTCCTTAGAGATTACTGAATAGAGATTAACTAGTACATATTCCTTCAACTTCTCATCTTCTTTACTTTTCATTTGTCTCCTAGCATCCAAAATGTCATACAAGCTCTTGGGTATGACTATCATTAATTCAATCAGTGCTTTTCTATATACATAACAGTATTCTATAGTTGCTTCCTCTATAGTTCTTTTGTTGGATTCTTTTTTTTTGAATAAAAGGGGTAAAAACTTTCTTGAAGATCAGACCAAAAAATTACAAGGAGGACCAGAGCCCCAAGGTCCTTCAAAAAATAATCCTAGGCCTAGACCAAGCTCAGTCAACATCACAACTCTCCATGTCCTCAGCAAGAATCTTCCGTAAGACTTGACAATAATCCGGGGAGAGTTGTTCCCATCCTTCAAGCTTCCAATCACTATCATGTTCTGAGGACCACTTAGCAAAACAATCTTCTTCTCTATTCCATTCCCGGGGAATGTGTATGAAGGACACCTGCTCCATTAAAGAACTAATCTGAAGGATCTGATGCACAATCCCTGCCAGCTGCCAATGAGTCCCACTCATCTTCTTCTCAATCAACAAATTAACAATAATTTGTGAATCTAACTCAAAGATAACCTTCCTACAACCCAACTCCCTAGCCCGCTCCAAGGCATAGAGGATAGCAAGACCCTCCATAAAATTATTGGATTGCCTCCCTTTATGCATCAAAAAAAGGAAGACTGCCTCTCCCATACAGTTCTGACCTATTGGGTTACCCCTAGAGGAGCCATCAGTGTTAATCTTAATAATATCATCCTGAGGGGGGCTCCACTTTCCAACCCTTTAGACCTTCTTCCTAGCATATCTACCTCTTCCGACACAAGCGGAGGTAGGAGACAGCTCATGCCAGCCCAACCTGCTCACAATGTCTGCGTCATCTCTATTCAAAGAGGATTTACCTCACACTTCACTTCCACCATCTCCCAAATCATAACCATGGTTCTATTCCATACTTGTTCCACTAACAGTCTAGCCTCACGAAAGATCCTTCTGTTCCTCTCAAGCCAAATCTACCAGAGTATGAAGATGGGCCCAATATACTAGACCGTCTAGAGGAAGGAGGACAAAATAGGTGGTCTGCCCAAACTGCTCCAAAATTCCACCAGAGAGTCAGCATGGACACACGGAAACTTCCACACACCCCACCAGTAGTGCCAAATATAGAGAAGGGACATCTGAAGAACATATGTGAGGAATATTCTTCCCCGTTACCACATAAAGCACAAATAGAAGGCCCCAAGAACCCCCTCTTGTGAATATTATCCCAAGTTAGGCATCTGTTCAAAGCTAGAATCCAAGCAAAGCAATTGCACTTTGGCCAAGAGAAACTATTCCAAGCTTGTTTGCACCAATGCACCTCTCTACCCTCCAAACTTCTATTCAAAAGAACCCGATAACCACTAGCAATAGTAAAGATGCCTTTAGGATTGGGAGACTAGGCAAGACCATCCCTACCCTTGAGAGCACTACAGTGTCTACTCGCCAGAATGCCTTGCAGCTCAGCACACTCTTCCTCCATCCCAACTACCGACCACTCACTAGGAGCCTTCCACCTCTCCATCTCCAACCACCCACACTAGTAAACCACCTTGAAGTCTTTCACCCTTGACCACCCTACCTCCAAGAATCTTTGGCTAAGGTTCCCAAGATTGGGAAACTGCACAAGGATTGGGGGGTACCCATCCCAAGAGTCATTCCAGAAAAGGACCTCCTCCCCCCTCCTATAGTTCCAAAAGAGTCCCTCCTTAATGAGAGATGCCCCCTTCTTGAGAGTATACCAAATAGTTGAGCCTTTTCCCCTAAGCAGATATCTTGGAACATCTTGAATTGGGAATCTCTGCATATATTTGAAAGCCAAAAGCTTAGCCCACCCAATATCTTGCTCGATGCACCACCTCCAATACAGTTTAGCCGCCAGAGCCTCCCCAAATAAAATAGCCTACCATAAACCAAGCCCCCCCGACTGTTTCAGGCTACACACTAGGTCCCAATTAACTAGACTCCATTTGGAGGAGGATAGATTGCCTGCTCATAAGAATTTCCTTGCCAAAGAGTCCAATCCCTTCAAGAACCACATAGGAGCCATTGAAGCATACAACGATAAATCGGAAGAGCCTGAACAACCAACTGAATCAGTTGCACCCTCCCAGTGAAAGATAACCATCTGTGCGTCCAATGTTCCACCTTCGAGCAAAATTTATCCAAGATACCCTACCATGACTCCTGAGGAGGATTACCAAGAGAGATAGGAATACCCAGATAAGTCATGGGGAGAGTACCCACTTGGAACCTCAAGATAAGAGCAATCCTCCTTTGAATAGCTCCAGGAGTGTTGAAGAGAAGAATAGAAGACTTATCTTCATTGATCAACTGACCCGAGGCCGCCAAATAGACATCCAAAACCTTCCACAGATTAGTAGCTTCTCTGATCCAAGACAGACCCATCAGGGTCGTGTCATCAACAAACTGCAAATGGGACTGAGGCTGTAGATCATTACCCCAACTCCAGCCTTGAATACTACCCAAACCCACATTATGCTTGATCAGCCTCCCCAGACCCTCAGCTAGGAGAATGAATAAGTAAGGGGAGAGCGAGTCCCCCTAGCAAAGTCCCCTAGTCACACCAAAAAGCTCCATGTGATCACCATTAATAAGCACTAAGAAAGAGGTGGACGTGACACAACTCATAACCCATTGGCTCCATTCCTCAGCAAAGCCAAAAGACCTGAGGATCTTCAGAAGGAAGGACCAGCGAACTCTATTGTAAGCCTTAGCCATATCCAACTTGATAAACATAGCTTTTTCATTGGAGGATGCAATAGAGTGGATAGTCTTCGTAGCAATGACCACACCATCCAAAATTTGATGCCCTTCCACAAACTCGCTCTGTTCCTCTAAGATAACAGCCCCGAGACACTTCTTCGGCCTCTCTGCAATCAACTTAGAAATGATCTTATATATCACATTGTAGAGAGATATAGGGCAGAACTAGCCTAACCTATCAGCTCCATCACACTTAGGGATTAGTGCAATGAAGGTCACATTCAAGGCCTAAAGCATCTGTTTGTTCCTCTGGGACTCTTGGACTACTTCGAGTAAGTCCATTTTCATGATATCCCAGAACTCTTGAAAGAATTCAACTGGAAACCCATCCGGTCCTGGAGCTTTTCCTTTCCTCATGTGAAAAACAATCCGCTCAAGTTATTCCAACAAAATAGGACACATAAGCTGCTCATTCATCTCCCAAGACACAAGAGGAGGAATGCAAGCGAGGACCTAGTTCTCCTCCACCAATTCCCCCTGAGAGTCCTCACTGAAGAGGGATCGGAAATACTAAAGAGCCTCCCTAGAAATCTCCTGCAAGGATAATAACATCTCACCTCTATCATTGACTAGAGCACAAATGGAGTTCCCATGGCATCTTGCCTTCATAGAGTTAAAAAAGAAAGTAGTGTTCTTATCGCCCGCTTGAAGCCAATCAATGTGAGCTCTTTGTTTCTAGTAAATTTCTTCCCTGAGTTCCCATTCCTCTAAATCCTTGAGAGCCCTATCCTCCTCCTTAAGCAAGGCTTTAGACAATCCTTTCTCTCTAATTTCGCTGGTGATGCCATTTAACACAGTTTGGCTAGCTTTCTTAGCGTGAACAATGTTCCTGAAACACTGCCTATTCCATTGTTTCAGCTAAAACTTAACAAACTGCATATGCTTGGCAAAAGTAAACATGGCAGTGCCAAAGGCCGGCCTCCCCTTCCTCCACCACTGCTCAACTAGAACATGCAGAGTGGGATCCCGAAGCCACATAAGTTAAAATTTGAAGGAAGGAGAGTGAGCAACCCTGGCTGAAGAAGAGACCAGCTTGATAGGCCAATGGTTAGACCCTCTCCAGTCAAGAATCTTAGAACTTGTGGACCACCCCCCACCAACCCAAGGATTGGAAACCAGGAATCTATCCAGCCTTTTAGCAATCCCAAACTCCCCCACTCTCCTATTGTTCCAAGTGAACAGACCGTTGTTGGGCTTAATGTCAACTAGATTTAGGGAAGATATATTATCCCGAAAGAGATAAGAAGAGGGGTTCGGTCGCATGACTCCCCCCTTCTTCTCACTCAACTCAATGATAGCATTAAAATCTCCTGCCATAATCCAAGGATGAAGAGGGGCCAACCTTTGCATACAAGAAATATGAGACCAAAGGTTTTGCTTATCCAGAAAATTAGTGGGAGCATAGATATTAGTAAACAAGATATGGTTTCCAGTCTCAAGACTCGAGACCACCCCGGATAACGACAATCTGGAAGCCACCCACCAGACACGGCAAACCTTTAAAGGATTCCATAGACATGCCACTCCCCTTGATGACCCGGCAGCCCCAATACACTGACACTCAGCTCGCCCCCATTGATTCGGCACCAACCCCATCATACTCTCCACCAAAAGTTTAGTTTCTTGTAAAAGCAAGACATCAGGTGAATGATTCCTAATCAAATCCCGAACAACTTTTTGTCTAGGGCCACTGTTCAAGCCCCTCACATTCCATGAAAGCACAATCATTTAGGAGGATTGGAAAAGTGAGAATCCAAAGTCTTTACTCACCTTGACTCAACCAAATTCTCTCCCATCAATTTGATTTTATCCAAATCCTTCTTTCTGTCAGCCTTTGAGATTTTCTCCGAAGCACTCTTCTTAATATATTTATGATGAAGACCCAAGTGAGCCGAAGACTTTTGAGTTTTAGCTCCAGCCAGTTACACTTTCATAGATATTAGGGAGCCCTCCCCCCCCACCAAATTCACCTCCAAAACAGGAGTGAGACCCACCTCAACCCCTGTAATCTGCTCCATCTCCATTAGATGGCTTCCAGTCACTAGCAAGGCCTAGGTAAAATCCTCCATAACTCTTTTCGGACCCCCCCTTGAAGCACCTTGGTCCAATGGGGTTAACCCCAGATTCACTTCCTGATGACTGAGGTCATCCAATGCTTTGAATCTATTGAAGGTATCCTCCTCCTATCTCTCCTGAAGGGACCTCTTCTAGCCACAATTTTTGTTCCTTGTCTTAACTGGAGAAAAACCATCAAGACCCACAACCTCGACCGATATAGCAGCTTTTCCTTTATTAGCCCTATCTTGGCTCTAGGCTAGTTGTTGAGGCTGGTGCATCACTGGTTTATATCTAGGACACTTATATTGTAAATGGCCATACTCATGGCACAGATGAAAATGGAAAGGTAAGGTCTCATAATCTAACTGTTGAACCCAAGAGTAAGAACTGACACACATATCTATAGCATCTGTAAAGGTTTACTAAGATCAATTTCAACACAGATGTGCACAAAGGTCATTACCTTTCTCCCTAGGGTTTGCGATGAGGATCCCACTGGTTTCCCAAGAAGTGCAGCCAGCATCCATAACACCTCCTACCGACAGTAGTACACTGGAAATCGTTGCAAGCGAACCCACACAGGAACCCTATTTGGGAGCTCCTCCAAAGGTTTAAACCCCGCATGCCAAGGTTTGATAAACAACCCCACCTGGTTATAAAAATACAGGCCTCCTTCAAAGACCCTATTGTGATCCTCCATACAATTGAAAGTAACCATGAAATAGTTGTTTGCCAATAGCATAATCTCCATTTCCCCATCTGGTGCCCAAGTCCTCTGCGCCCAGTTTTCCAAGAACTGTAGGTAGACCCTCATTCCCAGAAATTTGTAGTAAAGTGAGTGTTTTGAAAAGTACTCAACATCTTTAGCAATCATCTCAGGGGGAATAACCAGCTTCGTCCTTTCACTACATCTCTCGAGACATCCATTAATCTTCATGAGGTGAGAACTACTAGCACTTCCAGACCCCGGTTCTAAGGTGAAAAGATTATTCTGAAGTGGGGGTTTTGAACCCACCACAACACGAAAGTCCATGGCTAGGGCCCCCTGTGAGGCCTCACCACCAAAGACCGACATTGGATCACAAAAAGAGTTAAAAGGTGAGAGAAAATAGCCAAATACCAAACCCAAAGAGTCCCTAAAGAAATCACAGCCCCCAAGATTCAACCCCTACGAAGCTTCTCCTCCAATGATACCAAACGAGCCCCCCCCCAACCCCATGGGAGACCCATGGGGTACCCACTGCCCACAGCAGTCCAACACCCAACACCCAATACCCCCACAGCCCAAAACTCCCCTCGGTGACTAGCGAAGAAGCCTCTCCTCCCCAGCCGCACCCCCCAACTGCTCTCCCCCGACACCCTTCCCTACCCTCCCACTCTGCACCAGTTGCAGCTGCTCGCACAAGATAGGGCTTCAAAACCCTAGCTCGGCTATTCGCTCCTCCTTGCATGTGAGCCATCTTCATCAATTCTTTTGTCGGATTCATAGTGGCTTTAGGTTACCATTTTTAACAACTTCATTAACAATATCACTTAAAGATATAGGAAGCTTAACAATAAGTTTACCTTTCTTTCAAGCCTCATCAAGTTTTGATTTTTTTTGTCTTACCATATTTAGGTCCACTAGATGGTTTCTACTTTGAGATCTTGGTGACCTTAGTACCTTTTTCTTTGACCTCCTTGACTACTTCATCTAACTTTGTCTCCTCTCCATCAATAGCAATAGATACCCTAGCTTGTCCTCTCTTTTTCTTTCCTTCACTAGATGGTTTAGGTGAACTAACATGTTGTTTACCACTGGAAGAGGGTATTGAGCTCTTTGGTTGCTTTGACTTAGGTGCAAGGGCTTCTAGTTTAGCCTTTGCCTTCACAATGTCTTCTTATTTTAAAATGTTTACCTCGCTAGCTCTCTAGAGAACCTCTTTGGTAATCCCCATGCTTTCTAATATCTTCTTTACTTCCTTCCTCACCTTGTTCTACATCTCAGTCTTCTTGAACTTAGAGTGTAAGTCCAAGCTCTTATCCTTGTAAGTTTGAAACCTTTCTTTAGATTTATCCACCAATTTGCTCAATAGATGTTGAGCATATGCATCAAGAACGTATCCTTCCACCTCATACCCCTTGGGTGTGATCCATGATGTTCTTGGTTCCACAACTTCCATAAGATATTGGTCAGTATCAACCATAAAATAGATTGAGTCTTCATATTTTTATACTATCTCCTTAGGAATCCTCTCCTGATCTACATCATACTCTACAAAGAATTGAAGTATCCCCAAGGAATTCCTTTCCAGACTGTAGCATCTCCAAGGCCATGAAGTATTTCATTAATCTGAACAGACGCAAGTCTATCGCAGGCCCATTAAACTTTGCCAACGCCCAAAATCTCATTCATGAAATAGAAATATAGGCATATGATCAAAGTTCCAAATTTCAATGCATGCTTCTTATCCAATTTTATTTTCTTCAAGTTTCTTGATATCTCACTCTAGAGAACCTCACACAAATCATATTTCTTATCTTCCTTCAACATCTTATAAGCTACATAGATGGTCATACCAGATAGTGAATTATCTTGGCTAGAATGGTATATCTTGTACCCCACAACCATCTATGCAAATATGACATCATATTCAACAATATCATTGATTGTCATTCCCTTTTTGTCAAATTGTGAATGGGTTGCCTCTGTTAAAATCTAGTTCTTCACATTCCTTGAGGAAGACACTTCACTGACTAAGATTAAACATGTTATTGCCTTAATTGCATTCTTTGTAATCTTGTAGGGTTTGTTAAGCCACATAAATTCATCATGCATTCTTCTTAGGATGTATCAAACCCACTTAGGGTCATCAAACATCAAAAATTTTATGAACTGTGCAAAACCCTTCTCAATCGACTTAAATTCAAGTTTCAGGTTTCCCATTTTGTAAATCATGTGCTGAGTGTATAATTTCATTGTTTGAGTACTCCCAAGATCCTCAATGTTACAGTGGATGTAAGCCCTAATATCTCCCATATGCAACACTATGTAAGGGACTAATGAAAATTTGTCACTCAGATCATCCTCCATTGACTTATACAGATCCTTCTTGAAATGAGGTCTTTCCCTATCAATGACATCTACTACCAATGGGGTCACAATACGAGAAGATGCCATATCTGAAAATTTAATCTTCAAATTGAAAAAGTATCAACTGATAAATACCTTTCTATTAGATGCAAGATCATGCGATAAATCCTCTTTTCACTCCAAATCTCTGGAAATTCTGCTTCACTACGCTCTTCTGCTCAAACGATTCGAATACAAAGTGAGAATTGAAAGGTGAATTTTCTTTTTATCCTTTGCATACCTAAATTTTAGGTATAATAAATGCACTTAACCCTAACTCCTCATGATACCTTGTATTTATAGAGTTCTCTCAAAAGATCATCTGCAAATCACTAGGTCTGATTATAATTTTTTGGAAATCCATCTGTAACCATCACACACATCTCTGCAACCCACTGGAACTAGGTACAAATCTCCAACAAGGGGTTTGTAAGCTTATCATGAAATCCTCCCCCTAAGGTTGGATGCCTTAGCTTAGTTACCAGATGAGGTTCCAATCCTAAAATCAAGTGCAGATCCATTCACTGCATTATCATCATTCTTCTTAACCCAAGTCTTGTTCATTTGATCTTTGATCTCCTCAACTTTTAATTTTCCCTTCTCATTTAGCTTCACGTTCTTGTTCTTGTCTTTCAAACCTCTCCTATTCACATTTCTGCTTCTACAATACTTAGCAATGAGACCAGATTTGTTGTAACCATAGCAAACAAAATTTCCTTGCATGGGTATGAAATTCATCTAATTTCTTCTTCATTTGCATTGATTAGCAACATGTCCAAATCTACCACATGCATAACATCTGACATTTTTGCTAATCTGAAAGTTATTCATCACACCTATCCATACATTTTCCTTAGGACAATACTTATTTCATATGTAATATTGCCTGGTAAAAGACAAACCATTATAATTTATCTTATTTCTACATTGACTAGTCATATGACCAAATTTATTGCAAAAAAAATTGTTGCCATTGATTTTATGAGCATTAGGTTGCCTTATCAAATGATTTATTGAGTTGTTCTTCTACTGTCTTGATTTGGAGCTTTCACCCTTCTCAAATCAAAGACCTTGAGTATCATTAGGATTCTTCTAACTTGCAAGCATCTCATCTAGTCTTGCTGAGCTGATCTGGAACTTCTCCTTGTACTCATTTGCAGCTTCAAGGTCAAACTTAAGAAGTAGGACCCGATTTCCAAGATCTTCTTCATGTTCTCTAGCATCTTGAAGGTCACTCATCAACTATCCATTTTTATTCTCAAGTCTGCAACATTCTTCAAATTTGATTTTCAAAGACTGAGCAAGCTTTTCCTCATTCTTCTTCCTTCATTCTCTCTTGCCAGTTTGATCACAAAAAGATCATCTACAAATCATTAGCTCTGATTATTATTTTTTGGAAATCCATCTGTAACCGTCACACACATCTCTACAACTTGTTGGAACTAGGTACAAATCTCCAACAAGGGGTTTGTAAGATTACCATGAAATCCTCCCCCTAAGGCCAGATGCCTTAGCTTAGTTACCAAATGAGGTTCCAATATTCAAATCAGGTGCAAACCCATTCACTGCATTATCGTCATTCTTCTTAACCCAAGTCTTGTTCATCTAATCTCTGATCTCCTCAACTTTTAATTTTCCCTTCTCATGTGGCTTCACATTCTTGTTCTTGTCTTTCAAACCTCTCCTATTCACATTTCTACTTCTACAATACTTAGCAATGTGATCGGATTTGTTGCAAGCATAGCAAACAATATTTCCTTGCATGGGTCTGAAATTCATCTGATTTCTTCTTCATTTGCACTAATTAGCAACATGTCCAAATCTACCAGATGCATAACATCTAAAATTTCTGCTGATCTGAAAGTTATTCATCACACTTATCCATACATTTGCCTTAGGAAAATACTTATTTCATTTGAAACATTGCCCGATAAAAGACAAACCATTATTATTCATCCTATTTCTACACTGACTAGCCATATGACCAAATTTATTGCAAAAAAAAATAGTTGCCATTGATTTTATGAACATTAGGTTGCCTTACCGGAGGATTTATTGAGTTGTTCTTATACTGTCTTGATTTGGAGCTTTCACCCTTCTCAAATCCAAGACCTTGAGTATCATTAGGATTCTTCTGACTTGCAAGCATCTCATCTAGTCTTGCTGAGGTGATCTGGAACTTCTCCTTGTACTCATTTGCAGCTTCAAGGCCAAACTTAAGAAGTAGGACCTGATTTCCAGGATCTTCTTCATGTTCTCTAGCATCTTGAAGGTCACTCATCAATTGTCCATTTTTATTCTCAAGTCTGCAACATTCTTCAGATTTGATTTTCAAATACTGAGCAAGCTTTTCCTCATTCTTCTTCCTTTCTTCAATCTCTCTTTCCAATTTGATTACAGTGGCTTCCATCTCATTCTTCTGAACCACATTATCTGTGGCAATCTTCTCACATTATTTTGTCTGTTCCTTCAAGGCTTCATAATCCATGCTTAGGCTTTATTTCTTCTTAAGCTAATGAACAAACTCCTTTCTCTTTTCCTTGGACTTAATGAGTTTCTCCATTAATGTTTGAATGAATTTGTAACATCCTTGAGATTTGTTTTCAATTCCTATATTTTGACTTTGGGCTGATCAAGATCATCAAGTGCAACAAATAATTTTTGTCTAAGACCATTGGAATCCATTAAAACACCTTCCCATATCTCCCTCAAGCTATTAGGCTCCTTTTGAGGAACTAGGCTTTGATACCATTGTTGGAATTAAGGAATACTGAGAGGCGGGGGGGTGAATCCATGTTTTGCAATTTTTAACATTTCAAATAAACAAAAGAAAGATGTAAACACATAAGGCAAGCATCCACAACACCACAACACCAAATTTATACGCTGAAAATCAAGTTAAGAGGAAAAACATGATGAGAACCTACCCACATTGAGATAATACCCTATTAGGAGTAAATATAAATATTACAGTGGGGAATGCACATGCATTCATGGACACTACCTATAGCTCACTGCTCAAAATTACAATAAGGGCTACAACCCAGATGGCTCACTACCTTAAAAAATGATTACAAAAGATACAAGAAAGTTTGAACTATTTAATAGAATCAAAAAATGACTAAGTATAGTTCAGGTTAAGCACAAAACACATATTCTTACTCAGATTTGTTTTGATATTCTACATTATACCGGAGCACAAATATTTCAACCATGCATGTGAAACTGAGCACAATCGCTCACAAACACTTTCCACACCATCATTGATCTCTTAAATAATGAAATCAATCTGCCTAATATATCCACATCAATATTTTAGGTCTTCATCATGTTAGCCCAAGAATGCATAACACACAACATGAAATGTGTTAGACAAGTCGACTCAATCTGATTAAAAATAATCACATGGAGAAAAACAAAATATCCACATTCTTCCCATATGTCAGCTCAACATCCTCAAACACACAAAAAATCGTCAAAATTACTTCACATGATCTACACAATGAATCTTCACACATTATTGCCAATGAACATTGTTCTACCAGAAAACCTATCTACCAAATCTACCAACTGACTCAACACTCAACACTGGAGGCCACAAATCCGAAATAAGGAATATTACACGTCCAACATGCATCTCTGAGATCCACAACACCAAATACTCAACAGAACTGAATCACCAACCACAACACTATACACACTATCAGATGACCTATTCTTCTCACTAGACCTCACCGAACCTCAGTCAATCTTCTAGTATGAGTGAATTATGATCTCTGGACTAGATATCTAACTCAAGTTGCCATCAATGACAACATCTGATCAACAATGCAATGTCTCTTTCCAACAGATTTTATGGTAGATTCCTCATCCATTATGGATTAAACTTAATTTTTATGGCATGGCTAAGAGAAATCTTGGAAGAGCGAGTGGTGGTTGTCTACTCTTTAGGAATTTTGAAGGTAACTTGTGGTTCTTTATTCTTAAAGCTTTAGGTTAGAGACCAACAATAATACTAAGGCTAGAGTAGCATTGTGGGGCCAATGATTACTACAAAGAAGTGATGGAAAAAATTATGGGTTGAGGGAGACTCCATAGTGATAATGGAGGCTTTCAATGGAAGATCTATGCATTCAAGGAAACTAGGAGAAATAGTAGATGAATCTAGAAAGATTAAGGAGATCTTTTATGATATCCATTTTTCCCATATTAGGGGACTGGGGAACTAGGCTGCTAATTGGGTGGCCAATAAGGGTTTCCAACTATGGAATAATGTCAAAGTTAACCTTCAATTCTAGTAGAAGAAGTTGTTATATGAGACTATTTAATTGATACACGATGATATCAAGGCTCACCCTCTTGATTGGGGTCCGAAGTGGAGGACCAATGATATGATAATTAATTGATTTAATTGATTTGTCAATGATGTTTGGGTTGATTAGAGTGTAGATCGATTCCTTATTGGAGTTTTGACATAGGATAGTTTCATTGGATTCTTTATTTTTGTCCTTTGATGCCTTGATTTGTTCTATGTGCCTCCATACTATTGGTTGTGGTGCGTTCCCATTTGCCTCTTGATATTGTAGGGGATGTGATGCCATATGTGCTTTCTTTTTGTATCTAGTCAGTTGGCTGCTAGTGATAGTCATGTATCTCCTTGTAGTGGCAGGGGAGAGGGACTAGTATTCGTGAGGGTTAACTTTGTCAACATGTAGCCATCACATGGACTATCATAGGACCTTTGTTTCTTTTTTAGAAATGTAAAATGGACACTTAGATATCTAGAAATAAGGTTTGAAGGTGTGAATCATCATGCAACTCGTCAAAATAACACATCTAGTGCTTAGTGTCTAGAAAATAACTTTTTAAAGATTCGAAAAACTTAATCTAAAAATACCTTGTAGTTAAATAAAATAATATGATTTGTAATTAGTATAATATCGTATTTCTATGTAAAATATAGCTTATATGCAACTTAAATGAACAAATACCTATTAGTAATCATAAATGTGTGTTATCTCTAACTTTTTTATCCAACACTAAAGGATTAATAGTTGCACACAAAAAAATGTTTGTTGTTATAAAAATAACATTTTATTATCTAAAATACAACTTATATTGAACACAAAGGGACCAATTGTTGAACACTATAACCTTTGGACAATCCCTCACATTTCATGAAAAAACAAAGTATTTATTGTGTTCACCTTTTATATTTGTGACAAGACAAATTATTAGTATGAAATACAATGCATATACATTGCCACCCCAATAGTTGTACACACAAGAATAATATTTTTTCACTATGATAATAGTATTTGTTTAAGCGAGCATTGTATTTTATAAATGACAAAGTTAGGATAGAGATGACATTTTATTTGAAACAAAAATATTTATTTTGTTGTGAATCAATACATTTAAGTCTTTTTTATATAACATTTATAGGTTCTCTTGTGTTCCAAGTATTGGTCCATTTTCACCAACATTTGGTAATATAGTATATATATGTGACAAAACTTAATATTATAAGCACAAGTGAATGTACAATTATTAGATCTTGCACAACTACAACAATTGAACCTAAGGTACTATTTCAGAATATGGTTGGAAAACCCTAAAAAAAAAGGCGAAGAAATATGACCTACTCAGTCATGCTGAATATTTGAGGGTTCTAAAATCATTTAATATATATTTCAAATGAAACTATAAATTAAAAAAGAAAAATAAAAAAATAAGACAATGAATACTAGTTACATATAAAAGTAAAATAAATTTTCAAATGAAAATAACATAAAAATAAACAAAATAGTCTTAAAATAATATAAAATAAATAAAATATTAATACATATGATAGACAAATATATATAATTATTCATTTAGTACGTGTTTTTATTTTATTGTTATTCCCCTACCCTAGCCCCTTTTCTAGTATTATTTTCTATGATCCATATTATAATTCTCTCAACATTGCAATGATGGCTCAACTAGTGTGATCTATAACTTTGATACAAAAATACATGATGGGTTTCTTAGTGTGATCTATAACTTTGATACAAAAATACATGATGGGTTTCTTAGTGTGATCTAATATATTAGATACACAACTGAATCCAAAACAATTATATGAGAATTTCATGGAATATGGAAAACTCATCTCTTCTATAATTTCATTAGATCTTCTACAATCTAAAGTTGATATTTTTTGTTTAAACTTATATGAATGCAATGTAGAAAATAACAACCCTAGAAGAAAATTTTCACAATATTAATGTATGAGTAATATTAATGTATGAGTAATAGAGAATAAGTAGCTTGGTGAAGATAACAAGAAATCAAGAAGTTGGCAAGCATATAATAGGGAAAATGATTTGGATTTAAATAGAAAAACCTATGCATGGATTTCCAAATTGCATTCCAATGAAAGAAAGGGAAATGTTAATCTATGTCTTTCAAGGTAGGTATTCTAGGTATTCTAGAATTGGAGGAAGTAATATGATGATACACGATGGTACGATCCTACTTTCCTAAAATGACCAACGTTTTGTGGACTACAGAAAATATGCTCGGCACTTGGCGTATATGGCCTGTAAATTTGAAGAAAAGCAGTTGCTTGTCCACATCAATCATACTTTTCAGGATGCCATTATCTCTCTCCTTCAAAAGTCCTTACGAGATATTCATCAGTCCTTACGAGATATTCCCCTACTCCATGTCATAAGCAGTGAATTAAGTCTGCCGTAGAAAACTGGTTTGATAGGACTTCTATAAATTGGAGTGGAGGAGAAACCTCGGATTAAACAAGATATTCACCCAACCCATGCCATAAGCAGTGAATTAGGTCTCAACGTGTTTAACGACGTAGAAAACTGGTTTCCGCGATAGACTAGTTTGGTATCTCCATGTTTCATAGAACTTCTATAAATTGGAGTGGAGGAGAAACCTCGGATTAAACAAGATAAGAGAAGAGAAGGCTAGCATTAGAGCCAAAATGTCTCTTCGTTGCATTACACCATTGCCTTGCAGTATGGTTGGACACAAGTTACAGAAGCCACCAATCCATAAGCCTCTTTTTTATCACAAGCCTTTCAATACGCCATACCTTAAAAAGAAAATCCCTGCGCGCAGTAGACTTGCTAAAACTACCATCAATATGGCAGTGATAACCACTGATGAAGGCATAACACGACGCATTGGCAATCATCACCCTAACTTGTGGGATGATGATTTCATACAATCTCTCTCAAAAGCTTATGAGGTAAGCTAATTTACTATTTATTTTGAGCTCAGTTAATGATTAAATACTTAGTTTCTAGAGTTTTCTTTAGGATCTATTTCTGATATATTTTTGTTTAACTTCTTGGATCTCTGATGGGTCACATCACAGGCTCCCTCTTATGGTGAACGTGCTGAGAAGCTGATTAAGGATGTCAAGGACATGTTCAATGCGCTTCCAGTACAGTCTTCATCTGCAGAGGATCTGTATCAACATCTTTCACTGGTTGACCATGTAGAACGCCTTGGAATCGACCGCCATTTTCAAACTGAAATAAAAAATGCTCTTGACTATGTTTACAGGTTTATTTGTTTTTAAGCTTCAAGATGAATGTTATTATCTTTGTTTGCACTATGTTCTGTTGTAACTCGAGTTTTCAAGAAAACAGTCAGGATTCTTACAAAAACGCACAGTAGTTGTTTATAACTATTCTTAAATATACAATATTTGAAAACATGTTAAATTTTGATTTGTTTAGATGATTTATTTGATATTATATTAATAAGTAGGTAGGGTGATTTCAGATGAAGTACTTACACTAGCATGTTTATCTTTAAAGGAATATAAATGAAGTATGTCCAAAGACATAAAAATAGTGTAGAATTTATATTTTTTTTTCTATTTATGAATCTTGTATAATAATATAAAATCAAAATAATAATAATTTTTTATTTTATTTTTCATACATTTAAGTGTCACAAACATTGGTTTTGTCTTTATTGCCGGAGTTATTTTACTAGATGTGTGTAATACACAAGTCAAAACTTAAGACTAATACAATTTAATATGGACCATGAAAACAAATCAAAGCAAAGAATATACTATGTAATTTAAAATTATGTTCATTTGCATGATTCTCATTCCTAACAATGATTTAAATAACAGATATTGGAGTGACAAAGGCATTGGATGTGGAAGAGAGAGTACTAGTGCAGATCTAAACACCACAGCCTTGGGTTTTAAAATTCTTCGCCTACACAGATATGGCGTCTCCTCAGGTTTATTTTTCATTTAAGTTCAGAACTTATCTAGAATTTATAGAAAATATTTAGACAATTTTAAACCTTATTTAGACCATTGTTTAGAGTTTTGGCATTGTTCATAAAATTTCAAATTTAAGACATCATAGAAGAGTCAGTAGACTTTATGTGTTCTATTATAGAATGAGTATTTAGACTATTGTTATGAAGGAATGATATTGTTCATAAAATTTTAAATTTAAGACATCTTAGAAGGGCTAATGGAATTTGTGTTCTATTATAGAATTAGTTATATTCTTTTAGATTCAAAACTTTATTATTTACATCTTAAGAGAACAAACATCATAGAAGGCTTAATTATATTTATATATTCTATTATAAAATCAGATATATTGTTTTAGATTCAAAATTTTATTATCGACACCTTAAGAGAACATATGTTATTGAGTTGTATAATTTTAGATTATTTATGTTAAAAGAATATATATTTTTAATATATATAGTGTTTGAGATTGTATAGATTATTCAACAATAGATATTTTCAAATAAAAATAAATGTAAATTTTAATTTTAAAAAGAATAAATACATTTTTTGTCAAGTATTAAATTTTGATTGTTTAAAAAGATTATTATTTTTTATGTATTTGCTTTTGGATTGATTTGATCTAAAATATAATATTATATCATAATTTATATATATGTAATTTTTAAAAAATTTAAAAACAAATTTGGCAGTTTTAGATCTTTTTTAAAGAATATTAATGCTAAATATAACTGAAACAAAAGTTTAGTAATTAAATAGATTAAAATTGATATTAAATATTTGAAAAAAAAATTAATAGCGGAGCCTCAAATTCTCTTGAGTTTATTTCAAAATTAATGCTTAGTTGAATAAAAATATTAGAAATAATAAAGGGGTTTCCCGTTAGAATTAAATTGTTGATTGTTAAATAGTGTTTTATTTCTAATGCAGTTCAAAATTTGAGCATCTTCATAGTTATTTTTAGATTATAATAGTCTTTTTAAATTTATAATTTGATTTTCTTCTTTTTTCTAAATTTAGTAAATCTTTCTATTACAATTTCCTTTAGTCTATTTACAAAATTTTATATTGATTCTAACTTCTACCAATGCAGACATGTTACAACAATTCATACCTAAAGATGAGAACTTGATGCATTTGAATAGCGAGTCAAATGAGGAGGAGATTAAAAGCATTCTAAATTTATTTCGTGCTTCACTCATTGCATTTCCTGGGGAGAAAGCTATGGATGATGCAAAATCCTTTTCTACTACATATTTGAAACAAGCTCTACGAAAGATAAATAATTTAAATCTTTCAAGAGAGGTATATATACTTATTTAAATTTTTCATGTTAAGTTATGAATCCATCTCTAAAATGAAATTGTAATACATGTGATGTAATAGATAAAATTCAATCTAGAGTATGGTTGGCACACCAATGTACCTAGGTTGGAAACAAGGACCTATCTTCACATATATGGAGAAGATAGTTCATGGGCTTCCAAGACCATCAACAAGTAATTTCAATACCTTATATCATCTCTATCTATTCATCATTTAAAACTTAGGATGATAATTCAAAATTTAGCATTGAATATTTTATAATTTTTAATAGAAAAGAAAAGTGAATATTTTCATTTTAGCATTTATTAATTATTTTTATGATCCCTATGAGAATTTCATATCCTAATGTTTGAATTCTTGTAGTACTTTTTATAAAAAACTATTAGAATTGGCAAAGTTGGACTTTAATATGGTTCAATCAGTACAACAAAAAGAGCTTCAAATTCTCTCAAGGTGAGAAATTCATATTATGAAAGATATTATGTATAATTTGATGTTTAAATTTTTTAACAATTTTATTTGTAGTTGAATATCTAGAAAATCGAGTTTATTAAGCATTATGTGTACATTTTAGATGGTGGACAGAGTCTGGGTTGGCTAAACTAGAGTTTTCTCGCCATCGCCATGTGGAATATTATCTTTGGGCAGCTGGAGGGTGTATTGAACCCAAATATTCTGCTTTTAGAATTGGGTTTGCAAAGTTGTCTGCACTTGTCACATATTTGGATGATATTTATGATACATATGGAACTTTGGATGAGCTCAAAATATTCACAAAAGCCATTAAAAGGTATTTATTTATTATTATTGGTCAAGTAGGGTGATACAAAGGATTGGCCTAAACAAGCTAGTTATTTATCTAGGTACATTACTATTCATTTTTTCTACTATTTATTTTGGTTAAGGGTGGGAAAATGTAAATTGATTTAATTTTCCATTTTGTTAAGTGTACTCACTCCAACACATTTCCCTAGAAATTAATGTATAATGAAAAATTAATTTAATGAATATTCATCAATATATTGAAAATATAGTAATAAATTATATTGTGCTTTATGTAAGGTGGGATTTATCAGCCACAGAGGGACTTCCTGAATTTATGAAAGTGGCATTCAAGGCTTTTGATGAAGCTCTAAGGGACATGGCTGAAGAAGCCAACAAAACTCAAGGCAGAGACACACTTGACTATGCACGCAAAGCTGTATGGATTTATAAGTTTGAATTCATTTTAATAATTTAATAGATATATATTATCAATTTTATTGGGTTAAGATATTTATTTTACTTAATTTTTAAAATGTTGACCCATAGCATTACTATTTACATCCAATATAT
Organism: Cryptomeria japonica; assembly: GCF_030272615.1. Lineage (NCBI taxonomy): Eukaryota > Viridiplantae > Streptophyta > Pinopsida > Cupressales > Cupressaceae > Cryptomeria > Cryptomeria japonica. Next base: position 793,180 of record NW_026728861.1, read on the forward strand.
AATACTTTTAAAAATACGAACCCTTATGAAAAAGTGAAATGAATTGCATATGTGATTTTTAATTGAAAAGGGAATAACATACAAAATAAGCTATATTTAAAATATTTTTCTTGTCAATTCTAGTAATCTATTGATCTATTTTTGTTTCCTTGTCTTCAAAGAGTGTAATATGAAATATATCTTAGATTAAACAAAGGGAAAAATTATTTGTCCACTTTGAAACAGTTTAGAAATTAGGGAAGTCCCAATGTAGTGTTTAAATGACTTCAATATTCAAAAAGATGGAAATTTTAAGATTATAAAATAGTTATTCATAATATTTTCCATGAATTAGAAGTCCTAGGTAAAGTATACATTCCTATAATGATGATAACTAGTTTGATAAATTTAAAAAATAAATAAATATGCAATCCTATTTTAAAAATAGAATTTTATACCTATCACATATCATAGTTATAAAAGACACGGGAGAAAATACAAAGGACCCTAGAAGGATTAGCTATAATTCCTAGATATAATGTTGAAATTTTACAACCCATATTACCACACAACTATTAAAACTATTTGCTCTCTCTCTCTCTCTCTCTCTCTCTCTCTCTCTCTCTCTCTCTCTCTCTCTCTCTCTCTCTCTCTCTCTCTCTCTCTCTCTCTCTCTACATATATATAGTTTTATATTCATCTCTTTAATTGAAAAAGATGTAGATAGATTATAATTATTTTATTAAAAAGAGAAAAATTTAGGTTCTTGTTTTTCCTCTCTATAAGAGACCTAGTATACAAGGTGGAGTTATATTAAATATTTCTTTTGATTTTTTAATTGCACTTTAATATAGTAGTTTTACTTGCAATACCAATATGAATATAATGTTGAAAACTTAAATATTCTATCCATTTCCATTTCTCCATTAAATTAGATATTATATTATACATACTTAATATGGTAAACTTAATAATAATATACTCATTTTACTCAACATTTTAAAGCAATTTGAATTTTATTTTTTAAAATCTATATGGTTATTTAACTTAATATCTATTTTCTAGGTTAGTTTAGTTGGTTTTTCTTGTTAATTTTATTATCATAAAATATTAATATTAACTTGGAATATTTTTTGAATGTAGTGGGAAGTTTATATAGATGCCTACATGAAAGAAGCAGAGTGGCTTGCTATGGGTTATACACCGTCTTTAGAGGAATATTTAGAGAATGGAAAAGTGAGTGCTGGATCCCGTGTTGTGACCTTGCAACCCATGTTAACTTTAGATGCACCTCTTTCTGATGAAATTCTCAAAGAAATTGATTATCCATCAAGGTTTGATGAGTTATTATGCTTAACCCTCAGATTAAGAGGTGACACAAGGACTTTTAAGGTATGTTATATATTTGAAAAATTCAACATTCATAGCCTCATGTTTCTTTTTATATGATCAATTGAAATAGATTTTAGTTAGCCATAATTTACATCTCACAAAAAAATAATGTTTATTGTGAAGGCTGAGGCAGATCGTGGAGAAGTGGTATCATGTATAACATGTTACATGAAAGACCACCCTGGATCCAATGAGGAAGATGCACTGAACTATCTCAATTCTTTAATTGATGAAAGACTTAAAGAATTGAATTGGGAATATTTGAAACCAGATAATGTTCCATTAGTTAGCAAAGATAATGCATATAATTTATCAAAAGGTCTTCAACTTTTGTACAAAGAAAGAGATGGATTTAGTGTCTCTAGCATTGAGACAAAAAATCTTATTAGCAAAATTATTATTGAACCAATACCAATATGACTTTTGAATTGGTTCATATATTTATAAGTG